>NW_028225906.1:0-117614 GCF_052327205.1 Somniosus microcephalus
AGGGGAAGGGAGAGAGAGGGGAGAGGAGAGAGAGGGAGGGGAGGGTTGGAGGGGCAGGGAGGGGGAGGGAGGGGAGAGGGGGGGAGGGAGGGGAGAGGGGGGGAGGGAGGGGAGAGGGGGGGAGGGAGGGGAGGGAGGAGGGGGGGAGGGAGGGAGGGGGGAGGAGGGCAGGGAGGGGGAGGGAGGGGAGAGGAAGGGGAGGGGAGAGAGAGGGGAGGGGACAGGGGAGGGGAGAGAGGAGGGGAGAGAGAGGGGAGGGGAGAGAGAGGGGAGGGGGAGAGAGGGGAGGGGAGAGAGAGGGGAGGGGGAGAGAGGGGAGGGGAGAGAGAGGGGAGGGGAGAGTGGAGGGGAGGGGGAGAGTGGAGGGGAGGGGAGAGTGGAGGGGAGGGGGGAGGGGAGAGGGGAGGGGAGGGGAGAGGGGAGGGGAGGGGAGAGGGGAGAGGGGAGGGGAGGGGAGGGAGAGGGGAGGGGAGAGAGGGAGAGGGAGGGAGAGAGAGGGGAGGGGAGAGAGAGGGGAGGGGAGGGGAGAGGGGAGGGGGAGAAAGAGGAGATGGGAGAGAGAGTGGGGAGGGGGAGAGAGTGGGGAGGGGAGAGGGAGAGAGGGGGAGAGGGAGCAGGAGAGGGAGTGGGAGTGGGAGAGGGATGTGAGGGGAAGGGAGAGAGTGCGGAGGGGAGAGGGAGAGAGTTGGAAGAAAGAAAATGCTGGCTCTTTGTGAGAACTATTTTTTGCTTCGCGTGGTGGAGTTCAGCTGGTTTCTTGCTCTGATGTTGGAGCCAGGTTGCCAAATGCAAAAGACGGTATAACAGCAGAAACAGAGCAGAGGAACAGGCTGTCCAGCAACTCTTTGGAGGCCGGGATTCAAGGAGCCTGGTCTTGCTGGTTTAACCTGCAACTCTGTTGAGATTTTCCAGTCCAATTTGCTGGCTTGTAGTTTTGACCCTAGAGGTCAAAGGACAGTGTGCCACCCCCTTCACAATCCCCCAAGGAGCAACGTTAAAAGAGGAGGGCGAGAGGTCTGAAAGGATGTTTGAACGAGGCACATACCTGTAGGTTGTGGGGAAAGGCTGCCTTCATTGGGAAGCTCCAGGGACCCCAAGGGGACCTCTGTGTACTCGCTCTGCATCTGGATCCCTCCTGTAGAATTCATCACTGTCCGAGCGAAGAGAAACAGAAGACACACTCTTCAGATCGAGGCCATCGGTAAATGCCCCAGCCTCCTCCCTGGCTGCTTCACTCAACAACAAGGGGGCTCAACACTGGTGTCCCGGTCAACCCTGAACTCAAATCCCACCTCCGGAGCCAATCACCAAAGCCAATCTGCTCCCACAACACTGCGCCCGTCTACCTCATTTCCCCCACACCCACCCCGCTGAAACCCCTACCCACTCATTGCCCCAACACTCAACTGCCCAAACAATCTTCACAAGCCAGCCTCCCTCCCTGTGCTGTGTACCGTTCTGGGCACCGTACCTTAGAAAGGATATACTGGCCTTGGAAGGAGTGCAGCGGAGATCCACCAGAATGTTACCAGGGCTCCAAGGGTCAGATTAGGAGGAGTGATTACATAAACTAGGCTTGGGTTCCCCGGAATATAGACGGTTAAGGAGTGATTTGATTGAGGTTTTTTAGGATTTTGAACGTAATTGATCGGGAACAGACAGAAAGAAACATTTTCCGCTGGTGGGGGGAGTCCAGGACAAGGGGGCAGAACCTTAAAATCAGTGCCAGGCCATTCAGGAGAGATGTTAGAAAACGTTTCTTCACACAAAGGGTGGTTGAAGTGTGGAACTCTCTCCCCACAAAAAGCAGTAGATGCTAGTTCAATTATCTGAGGAAGGATGTTCTTGCCATGGAGGGAGTGCAGCGAAGATTCACCAGACTGATACCTGGGATGGCAGGAATGACGTATGAGGAGAGATTGGGTCGATTGGGCTTATACTCGCTGGAGTTTAGAAGAATGAGAGAGGATCTCATTGAAACTTATAAAATTCTAACAGGACTGGATAGACTAGATGCAGGAAGGATGTTCCCGATGGTCGGGGGAGTCCAGAACCAGGGGTCACAATCTAAGGATAAGGGGAAAGCCATTTAGGACTGAGATGAGGAGGAATTTCTTCACCCAGAGAGTGGTGAACCTGTGGAATTCTCTACCACAGAAGGCAGTAGAGGCCAATTCATTAAATATATTCAAGAAGGAGTTAGATATATTTCTTAAGGTTAAAGGGATCAAGGGATATGGGGAGAAAGCAGGGACAGGGTACTGAATTTGGATGATCAGCCATGATCTCATTGAATGGCGGAGCGCGCTCGAGGGGCCGAATGGCCTACTCCTGCTCCTATCTTCTGTGTTTCTAATTAATCATTTTAAATCGGAGTGCGACAGATTTTGCTAGACAAGGGTATAATGGGATGTGGAGCCAAGGCGTGGATGGAGTTAGGATACAGATCAGCCATGATCTCATTGAATGGCAGAACAGGCTTGTGGGGCTGAATGTCCTCCTCCTGTTCCCATACAATCGTGAGCTTGGCCAAAACTTCCCGCCCGCCACTCAGGTCTCTCTCACCCCCGTCCTCCGCTGCCCCTCCGTCTTCCAACCCACCAGATTCAAAATCCCTCCGTGGCCTTCTCCCAAACTGCTTCTGCGACCTTCACCGGCCCTTCGTCCCTGGGCTACTGCAGGTCGCTCCTGGCTATCCTCACTTGCTGAAGACCTTTTGTCTTGACCCCCACCATCTGAGACCCCCACCATCTGAAACCCCCCCCAGTCACCTTCCCTAAATTCTTCACCACTTGTTCGGTCCTCTCCCACTTCATCCCTCTCGCTCCCAAAGCCTCACCCGCCTGGCGCCTCGCTCGGATAAATCGTTTCTCCTTCAAATATTTATGGCAAGGCCGACGTTTATTGCCCATTCCTAGTTGCCCTACTAAGTGACTCGCTGGGCTTCTTCAGAGGGCACATAAGAGGTTAGCATGCAAAATTAAGGCACATGGGATTGGGGGCAAGGTATTGACTTGGATAGAGAACTGGTTGGTGGACAGAAAGCAAAGAGTTGGAATAAACGGGTCGTTTTCCAAGTGGCAGGCAGTGACGAGTGGGGTGCCGCAAGGATCGGTCCTAGGACCCCAGCTGTTCACAATATATATTAATGATCTGGACGAGGGAATTGGGTGTAATATCTCCAAATTTGCAGACGACACAAAGCTGGGTGGGAGGGTAAGCTGTGAGGAGGATGTCGTGAAACTCCAGTACGATTCGGACAGGTTGGGTGATTGGGCAGAAACATAGCAAATGCACTATAATGTGGATAAATGTGAGGTTATCCACTTGGTGGCAAAAACAGGAAGGCAGATTATTATTTGAATGGCAATAGATTGGGAGAAGGGGAAGTGCAAAGAGACCTGGGTGTTATTGTGCACCAGTCGCTGAAGGTAAGCATGCAGGTGCAGCAGGCGGTTAAGAAGGCAAATGGTATGTTGGCCTTCGTAGCAAGAGGGTTCGAGTACAAGAACAAGGATGTCTTGCTGCAGTTGTACAGGGCCTTGGTGAGACCACACCTTGAGTATTGTGTGCAGTTTTGGTCACCTTACCTGAGGAAGGACGTTCTTGCCATGGAGGGAGTGCAGCGAAGATTCACCAGGCTGATACCTGGGATGGCAGGAATGACGTACGAGGAGAGATTGTGTCGATTGGGCTTATACTCACTGGAGTTTAGAAGGCTGAGAGGGGATCTCATCAAAACCTATAAAATTCTGTCAGGCCTGGACAGACTAGATGCAGAAAGGGTGTTTCTGATGGCCGGGGAGTCCAGAACCAGGGGTCATAGTCTAAGGATAAGGGGTAAGCCATTTAGGACAGAAATGAGGAGGAATTTCTTCACCCAGAGAGTGGTGAACCTGTGGAATTCTCTGCCACAGAGGGCGGTGGAGGCCAATTCATTACATATATTCAAGAAAGAGTTGGATATATTTCTTGAGGCTAAAGGGATCAAGGGGTATGGGGAGAAAGCAGGGACAGGGTACTGAATTTGGAGGATCAGCCATGATCTCATCGAATGGCGGAGCAGGTTCGAGGGGCCGAATGGCCTACTCCTGCTCCTATCTTCTATGTTTCTAACCGCATTGGTGTGGGACTGGAGTCACAGGCCTGAATATAGCACATAAGACGTAGGAGCAGGAGTAGGTCATTCGGCCCTCAAGCCTGCTCCGCCATTCAATAAGATCATGACTGATCTCATCTTGGCCTCAACTCCACTTCCCTGCCCGCTCCCCGTAACCCTAGACTCCCTTATCGTTCAAAAATCTGTCTATCTCCACCTTAAATTTATTCAATGACTCTGCCTCCACAGCGCTCTGGGGAAGAGAATTCCAAAGACTCACCACCCTCAGAGAAGAAATTCCTCCTCGTTTCCGTTTTCAATGGGTGCCCCCTTATTCTGAAACTATGCCCCCTAGTTCTAGATTCCCCCACGAGGGGAAACAAACTCTCAGCATCTACCCTGTCAAGCCCCTTCAGAATCTTATATATTTCAATAAGATCCCCTCTCATTCTTCTAAACTCCAATGAGTGTCGGCCCAACCTGCTCAACCTTTCGTCATAAGACAACCCCTTCATCTCCAGAATCAACCTCGTGAACCTTCTCTGAACTGCCTCCAATGCAAGTATATCCTTCCTTAAATAAGGAGACCAAAACTGTACACAGTACTCCAGGTGTGGTCTCACCAACACCCTGTACAGTTGTAACAGGACTTCCGTACTTTTATATACTAAAGGGGCATTAGTGAACCAGTTGGATTTTGTTTTTTTTTTAAACGACAATCGGAATAGCTTCGCGGTCACTTTTAACGACACCAGCTTTGTGTTTCCAGATTTCTTCAGAAAAACGGAATTCAAATTCCCAAATTGCCATGGTGGGATATGAACTCGCGTCCTGTGGATTAGTAGTGCAGGCCTCTGGATAATAAGTCCAGTAACAAACCCGCCACACGACTGTATCCTCCAAGTACCAGCCCTTAATAATAAACTTTCAAGTCTGGCCGTTGTACGTTGGTGCAGGAACCTTAGGCTCTCTAAGGTTGTTCCCTTCATAACTGAGGGAGATTCTTGATAAGCCTACCGTTACATGACAGGCACTTCAAGTTGGCTGAGCCAAAATTCTAACAGGACTAGACAGACTAGATGCAGGAAGGATGTTCCCGATGGCGGGGGAGTCCAGAACCAGGGGTCACAGTCTAAGGATAAGGGGTAAGTCATTTAGGACTGAGATGAGGAGGAATTTCTTCACCCAGAGAGTGGTGAACCTGTGGAATTCTCTACCACAGAAGGCAGTGGAGGCCAATTCATTAAATTTATTCAAGAAGGAGTTGGATATATTTCTTAAGGCTAAAGGGATCAAGAGATATGGGGAGAAGACAGGGACAGGGTACTGAATTTGGATGATCAGCCATGATCTCATTAAATGGCGGAGCAGGCTCGAGGGGCCGAATGGCCTACTCCTGCTCCTATCTTCTATGTTTCAAAGACTCACGACCCTCTGAGAGAAAAAATTTCTCCTCATCTCTGTCTTAAATGGGCGACCGCTTATTTTTAAACAGTGATCCCTAGTTCTGGATTCTCCCACTAGAGGAAACATCCTCTTCACATCCACCCTGTCCAGACGCCTCAGGATCATATATGTTTCAATCATAGAAACACAGAAACATAGAAGATAGGAGCAGGAGTAGGCCATTCGGCCCCTCGAGCCTTAAGAAATATATCCAACTCCTTCTTGAATATATTTAATGAATTGGCCTCCACTGCCTTCTGTGGTAGAGAATTCCACAGGTTCACCACTCTCTGGGTGAAGAAATTCCTCCTCATCTCTGTCCTAAATAGCTTACCCCTTATCCTTAGACTGTGATCCCTGGTTCTGGACTCCCCGGCCATCGGGAACATCCTTCCTGCATCTAGTCTGTCCAGTCCTGTTAGAATTTTATAAGTTTCGACAAGATCCCCTCTCATTCTTCTAAACTCCAGCGAGTATAAGCCCAATCGACCCAATCTCTCCTCATACGTCATTCCTGCCATCCCAGGAATCAGCCTGGTGAATCTTCGCTGCACTCCTTCCACGGCAAGAACATCCTTCCTCAGATAAGGTGACCAAAACTGCACACAATACTCAAGATGTGGTCTCACCAAGGCCCTGTACAACTGCAGCAAGACATCCTTGTTCTTGTACTCAAACCCTCTCGCTACGAAGGCCAACATACCATTTGCCTTCTTAACCGCCTGCTGCACCTGCATGCTTACCTTCAGCGACTGGTGCACAAGGACACCCAGGTCTCGTTGCACTTCCCCTTCTCCCAATCTATTGCCATTCAGATAATAATCTGCCTTCCTGTTTTTGACACCAAAGTGGATAACCTCGCATTTATCCACGTTATATTGCATCTGCCATGTTTCTGCCCAATCACCCAACCTGTCCAAATCACACTGGAGTTTCTCGGCATCCTCCTCACAGCACACACGCCCACCCAGCTTTGTGTCGTCCTCAAACTTGGAGATATTACATCTAGTTCCCTCGTCTAGATCATTAATATATATTGTGAATAGCTGGGGTCCTAGCACCGATCCCTGCGGTACCCCATTGTGTGTTTCAATCAAGTCACCTCTTACTCTTCTAAACTCCAGCGGATACAAGCCTAGCCTGTCCAACCTTTCCTCATAAGACAACCCTTGCCTATTCCAGGTATCGATGGGTCCGTAACAGTCCAAATCATCCACTTCCCCCTTCTGGGGAGAGGGGGGGTTAGCCAAGTAATCTAATTTCAGAATGATCTAATCTCTGGCAGGTTTGGCAGGCACGGCAAACGCCGAATAGAGGGCTTTCCCAGTCCTCGATTGGGCCTCTCAGCCCTCTGCTAGAGCGAGGGTGGACCCTCACTTTGCTTCACTTCCCACAGCCCCGTCACCCATTACAGACAACTCCCTAAAGCAGGGGTTAATAAAGGGCCGAGACTCGCAGATTCTTCGCACCGAGGACAGTTACAGAGAGGAGACTCGGATCACATCAGCGGGAACACGGGTAAACAGGAAGCTCTCCCCCTCTCCAGGTTACTTGGCCCCCGAAGCTGCCAGAGCGTTCAAGAGCTGTCAGAGTGAAAGGAGGTCAAATGCCAAGCAATTGTGTTCCGTACCTTCTTTCAGTTTTGTGAAATCGGCTGTTGTCTGTCCCACTGAAACTAACGGAAAGAGGAAATCAATGAACGAAACGGACCATAAGAACATAAGAAGTAGGAGCAGGAGTAGGCCATACGGCCCCTCGGGCCTGCTCCGCCATTCAATAGGATCATGGCTGATCCGAACTTAGACTCATGTCCACTTCCCTGCCCTCTCCCCGTAACCCCTTATTCCCTTATCAGCTAGGAAACTGTCTATCTCCGTTTTAAATTTATTTAATGTCGCAGCTTCCACAGCTCTCTGAGGTAGCAAATCCCATAGATTTACTACCCTCCGAGTGAAGAAGTTTCTCCTCATCTCAGTTTTGAAAGGGCAGCCCCTTATTCTAAGATTATGCCCCCTAGTTCTAGTCTCACCCATCAGTGGAAACATTCTCCCCGCATCCACCCGATCAAGCCCCCTCACAATCTTATATGTTTTGATAAGATCGGCTCTCATTCTTCTGAATTCCAATGAGTAGAGGCCCAACCTACTCAACCTTTCCTCATAAGTCAACCCCCTCATCTCTGGAATCAACCGAGTGAACCTTCTCTGAACTGCCTCGAGAGCAAGTATATCTTTTCTTAAATATGGAAACCAAAACTGCACGCAGTATTCCGGGTGTGGCCTCACCAATACCCTGTATAACTGAAGCAAGACTTCCCTGCTTTTATACTCCATCCCCCTTGCAATAAAAGCCAAGATTCCATTGGCCTTCCTGATCACCTGCTGTACCTGCATACTAACCTTCTGTGTTTCATGCACCAGGACCCCCAGATCCCTTTGTACTGTAGCACTTTGCAGTTTCTCTCCATTTAGATAATAACTTGCTCTTTGATTTTTTCTGCCAAAGTGCATAACCTCACACTTTCCAACATTATATTCCATCTGCCAAATCTCTGCCCACTCACTTAGCCTGTCTATGTCCTTTTGCAGGTTTTTTATGTCCTCCTCACTCACTGCTTTCCCTCCCACCTTTGTATCGTCGGCAAACTTGGATAAGTTGCACTCGGTCCCCTCCTCCAAATCGTTAATATAGATTGTAAAGAGTTGGGGTCCCAGCACTGACCCCTGCGGAACACCACTAGTTACTGATTGCCAACCCGAGAATGAACCATTTATCTCAACTCTCTGTTTTCTGTTAGATAGCCAATCTTCCACCCATGCCAGTATATTGCCCCCAATCCCATGATTTTTTATCTTGTGAAGTAATCTTTTGTGTGGAACCTTGTCAAATGCCTTTTGGAAGTCCAGATACACTACATCCACTGGTTCCCCTTTATCCACCCTGTTTGTTACGTCCTCAAAGAATTCAAGCAAATTTGTCAAACATGACTTCCCCTTCGTAAAACCATGACCGAGAGATGGAAGACGAATTAAAGCGCACACGGCACCTGTACGATGGCGTGTAAGGGATGGGCACATACACGGCACCTGTATGATGGCGTGTAAGGGATGGGCACATACACCACCTGTACAATGGCGTGTAAGGGATGGGCACATACAGCACCTGTACAATGGTGTGTAAGGGATGGGCACATACGGCACCTGTACGATGGCGTGTAAGGGATGGGCACATACAGCACCTGTACAATGGCATGTAAGGGATGGGCACATACAGCACCTGTACAATGGTGTGTAAGGGATGGGCACATACAGCACCTGTACAATGGTGTGTAAGGGATGGGCACATACGGCACCTGTACAATGGCGTGTAAGGGATGGGCACATACGGCACCTGTACGATGGCGTGTAAGGGATGGGCACATACAGCACCTGTACAATGGCGTGTAAGGGATGGGCACATACGACAACTGTACGATGGCGGGTATGAGATGGGCAGCGTGCGGTAATGGTAAAATTCACCACACATATACAAGGCCATGCAGTGCGTGGAACCCCACAGCACAGCAAGCCGTTAAGTGGAAAGATGGCAGCTGCCAGCGATGATTCCAAGAGCATCGATCCCAGTCACGGCCGTGCCGCGGCGAGGCAGTGCCCCGGATTGGGGGGGGGGGGGAGGGGGCAGAGTCCGAGCACCCCAGCGCGGAGGCAGACAGTGCAGGTGACCCAGCACGTACCTACGCCATAGGTGGGTTGTCCGCAAGGCCGCTCTCTCAGCTGGTCTTCAGAGCAGTGCTGGGCCGAACCTGCCCATCTCGCCCGCACCCCCAGTGCGAGTACATGCCGTGATAAGAGAGATTGGCGAAAGCTGGTGGGGAATAATTACCTCTAGTTTTGCCAAAACAAAATACAATTTGCAAGCACGGGCTACAAGAGCACGGCGGCCGAAGGAAGTGAGAGACTGTATTTGTTTGGCATGGAGCCTTCAAGAGATTTCGTTTACAAAAGGTAAATCGTGCTTGACTAATCTACTGGAATTTTTTGAGGATGTAACTGGTAAAATAGATAAGGGAGAACCAGTGGATGTGGTGTATTTGGGCTTTCAGAAGGCTTTCGATAAGGTCCCACATAAGAGATTAGTGTGCAAAATTAAGGCACATGGGATTGGGGGCAAGGTATTGACTTGGATAGAGAACTGGTTGGCGGACAGAAAGCAAAGAGTTGGAATAAACGGGTCGTTTTCCGAGTGGCAGGCAGTGACTAGTGGGGTATCGCAAGGATCGGTCCTAGGACCCCCAGCTGTTCACAATATATATTAATGATCTGGACGAGGGAATTAGATGTAATATCTCCAAATTTGCAGACGACACAAAGCTGGGTGGGAGGGTATGCTGTGAGGAGGATGTCATGAAACTCCAGTACGATTTGGACAGGTTGGGTGATTGGGCAGAAACATGGCAAATGCACTATAATGTGGATAAATGTGAGGTTATCCACTTTGGTGGCAAAAACAGGAAGGCAGATTATTATTTGAATGGCAATAGATTGGGAGAAGGGGAAGTGCAAAGAGACCTGGGTGTTCTTGTGCACCAGTCGCTGAAGGTAAGCATGCAGGTGCAGCAGGCGGTTAAGAAGGCAAATGGTGTGTTGGCCTTCGTAGCAAGAGGATTCGAGTACAAGAACAAGGATGTCTTTCTGCAGTTGTACAGGGCCTTGGTGAGACCACACCTTGAGTATTGTGTGCAGTTTTGGTCGCCTTACCTGAGGAAGGACGTTCTTGCCATGGAAAGAGTGCAGCAAATATTCACCAGGCTGATACCTGGGATGGCAGGAATGACGTATGAGGAGAGATTGTGTCGATTGGACTTATACTCACTGGAGTTTAGAAGATTGAGAGGGGATCTCATCGAAACCTATAAAATTCTGTCAGGCCTGGACAGACTAGATGCAGGAAGGATGTTTCTGATGGCCGGGGAGTCCAGAACCAGGGGTCATAGTCTAAGGATAAGGGGTAAGCCATTTAGGACTGAAATGAGGAGGAATTTCTTCACCCAGAGAGTGGTGAACCTGTGGAATTCTCTGCCACAGAGGGCATTGGAGGCCAGTTCATTAAGTATATTCAAAAAAGAGTTGGATATATTTCTTAAGGCTAAAGGTATCAAGGGATATGGGGAGAAGGCAGGGACCGGGTACTGAAATTGGATGATCAGCCGTGATCTCATTGAATGGCGGAGCGGGCTCGAGGGGCCGAATGGCCTACTCCTGCTCCTATCTTCTATGTTTGACATTAAGAGTAACATTAACACAATTAGCTCTACCTATAAGGCACTGAAGCACCACACATCCTTTAATCTGCTTTCCTAAGCTCTAACTACAGAACATAACAGCCTGTTGAGCATAATCAGCTCATTTGGGGCAGACAGTTCCGGCGCGGATATTGAACCAAACGATCAAGCACCAAATTGCAGTTTGGCCGGTGTGCATAGAATCATTCAGCGCAGAAGGGAGGCCATTCGGCCCATCGCGCCCGCGCTGGCTCTTTTGACAGAGCTGACCAATTAGTCCCACTCCCCTCTGACCTTTCCCTATCGCCCCGCAAATTTTCCCTCTTCAACCAGAGGCGACATGAGGGAAAAACCTTTTCACGCAACGAGTGGTTAGGGTTTGGAATGCGCTGCCTGACAGGGCGGTGGAGACAGATTCAACAGTCGGGCTCCAAAGGGAATTGGATAAACGCTTGAAGGAGAGAAGATGGCTGGGATATGGGGAAAAGAGCGGGGGGGGGTGGGTGTGGGACTAACTGGATTGCTCTTCGAAAGAGCCGGCGCAGGCTCGACGGGCCGAATGGCCTCCTTCGGCGCTTTTTAGAAATAAAATTTATTTGCTCCTGGGATGCGGGCCTCGCTGGCAAGGCCAGCATTTATTGGCCATCCCTAACTGCCCTTGAGAAGGTGGCGGTGAGCCGCCTTCTTGAACCGCTGCAGTCTGTGTGGTGAAGGTACTCTAGGGTAGAGAGAAACTATTTCCTCTGGTGTGGGGGGGGGGAGTCCAGAACAAAGGGGGGGGGGGTGCATAACCTTAAAATTAGAGCTAGGCCATTCAGAGGTGATGTCAGGAAGCATTCTTCGCACAAAGGGTAGTGGGTATCTGGAACTCTCTCCCCCAAAAAGCTGTTGAGTCAATTGAAAATTTCAAGACTTGATTGAGATGGTAAGATTTTTATTGGGTAAGGGTTTTAAGGGTTACAGAACCAAGGCAGGTAGACGGAGTTAAGATACAGATCGGCCATGACTATGAAAGGTTTTGATGGAGTGGACACAGAGAGAGTGTGTCCACTTGTGGGAACGAGCAAAACTAGAGGCCATCAATATAAGACAGTCACCAAGAAATCCAATAGGGAATTGAGAAGAAACATCTTTACCCAGAGAGTGGTGAGAATGTGGAACTCGCCACCACGGGGAGTGGTTGAAGCGAATAGTATAGAGGGCATTTAAGGGGAAGCTGCATAAGGATATGTGGGAGAAGGGAATAGAGGGTTATGCTGATAGATGTAAGAAATCACACAACACCAGGTTATAGTCCAACAGCTTTATTTGAAATCACAAGCTTTCGGAGCGCTGCTCCTTCGTCACCTGACGAAGGAGCAGCGCTCCGAAAGCTTGTGATTTCAAATAAAGCTGTTGGACTATAACCTGGTGTTGTGTGACTTCTTACATTTGTCCACCCCAGTCCAACACCGGCATCTCCACACCATGCTGATAGATTTAGATGAGGAAAGACAGGAGGAGGCTCGAGTGGAGCATAAACGCCGGCACGGACTGGTTGGGCCGAATGGCCTGTTCCTGTGCTGTATATCCGATGTAACAGGCTCGAGGGGGCTGAATGGCCTCATCCTGTTCCTACATTCCTAATTTTCAGGTGAGAGGTAGGGGAATATCAGAGGAGGATAGGAGGCAAGGACATACTTGCTCTCGAGTCAGTACAAAGAAGGTTCACTCGGTTAATCCCGGGGATGAGGGGATGGACATATGAGGAGAGGTTGAGTAGATTGGGACTCTACTCATTGGAGTTCAGAAGAATGAGAGGCGATCTTATTGAAACATATAAGATTGTGAAGGGGTTGGATCGGGTGGATGCGGGGAAGATGTTCCCGATGATGGGTGAAACTAGAACGAGGGGGCATAGTCTTAGAATAAGGGGCTGCTCTTTCAAAACTGAGATGAGGAGGAACTACTTCACTCAGAGGGTGGTAGGTCCATGGAATATGCTGCCCCAAAAAGCTGTAGAAGCTACATCATTACATTAATTTAAAACAGAAATAGACAGTTTCCTAGAAGTAAAGGGAATTAAGGGTTACGGGGAGCGGGCAGGAATTTGGACATGAGTCTAGGTTCGGATCGGTCATGGCCCTGTGGGTAGCGGAGCGGGCCCAGGGGCCGTGTAGCCTGATCCTGCTCCTATTTCATGTGTCTAATTCTGTTAGATTCAGGAGATGGTTCTGTGATAGTGGATTGGCGGTTAGGATCAGATCAGCCATGATCTTATTGAATGGCGGAGCAGGCTCGAGGGGCCGATTGGCCTACTCCTGCTCCTATTTCTTATGTTCTTATGCCCTGGAGTCTCCAGGGAGTAAAGATTAATCTCCCGGACAAGCAACCCGGGGAATAAAACCAGAGGGGCATTCAAAGAAAGTGTGTGTTTATTGCATTTGCTTTGATCTCTCCTTTATTAATTATAGAAATATTGGAGGGGGAGAATTAAAATTTTGTTTGACTGACAGTCGAGAATCATCCAATCGGGTGACGGAGAATCTGCGCGTTTTCCGGTTGGCCAGGGGAAGGCGGGGCGTCGCCGGGACGGATGTGTCGGGCGACCAATGGGGGGAGCGTGTGGCGGTCATGTGACGAAACCGAGCACTATCCTACCGAAGGGCCGGGAGTCGTCCTACCTGCACCTTTGACCAGTTTCATGCGATCCTTCCTCCGGCGTTTTCGGGTCGGTTTCACCCATGGACTCTCGCTCTTCCACTTCTTCTTCCCTTTCCTTTTCAGACTGGAGCTGGAGCTCTGCGGAGATCAGACAGCGGGGTCAGTCGCCCCTTACGCAACAGTTACCCGGGGGGGGGGGGGGGGTGGGGTGCGGTCAAGTTACCGGCAGCCCCACACGGCAGCGGATAAGACGCAGGTATAACCCAGAATTCCCGCGGCCCATTTTCCAGTGATACTTGTGTCGTCAACAACAATTTGTACTTATATTGTGCCTTTAACGTGGTAAAAACGTCACAAGGCGCTTCACAGGAGCGTTATCGAACAAAATAAGGAGATATTAGGACAAGTGACCAAAAGCTTGGTCAAAGAGGCAGGTTTTAAGGAGCATCTTAAAAAAGTAGACAGAGGTCGTGAGGTTTAGGAAGGGAATTCCGGAGCTTAGGGCCTTGGCAGCTGGAGGCATAAGAACATAAGAAATAGGAGCAGGAGTAGGCCATTCGGCCCCTCGAGCCTGCTCCGCCATTCAATGAGATCATGGCTGATCATCCAAATTCAGTACCCTGTCCCTGCCTTCTCCCCATATCCCTTGATCCCTTTAGCCTTAAGAAATATATCCAACTCCTTCTTGAATATATTTAATGAATTGGCCTCAACTGCCTTCTGTGGTAAAGAATTCCACAAGTTCACCACTCTCTGAGTGAAGAAATTCCTCCTCATCTCTGTCCTAAATGGCTTACCCCTTATTCTAAGACTGAGACCCCTGGTTCTAGACTCCCCAGCCAGGGGAAACATCCTCCCTGCATCTACCCTGTCAAGCCTTGTAAGAACTTTGTATGTTTCAGTTAGATCACCTCTCAATCTTCTAAACTCTAGAGAATATCGGCCCAGTCTACTCAATCTCTCCTCATAGGACAATCCCCCCATCCCAGGAATCATTCTGGTGAACCTTCGTTGCACTCCCTCTACGGCAAGTATATCCTTCTTTGGTAAGGAGACCAAAACTGTCCACAATGCACGGCCGCCAATGGTGGAGCGATTAAAATCGAGGGTGCCAGAATTGGCGGAATGCCAAGATCTGGGATGGCTGTCAAGCTGGAGGGAGTTTACAGAGATAGGGAGGGGGGAGGGGGGGGGGGGGGGCGAGGCCATGGAGGGATTTGAAAACACGAGGATGAATTTTAAAATCGAGGCATTGCCGGACCGGGAGCCAATGTAGGGCGGCGAGCAGAGGTGGGGGCTGGGTGAACGGGACTTGGCGCGAGTTGGGACACGGGGCAGCAGGGGTTTGGATGAGCTGATGTTTAGGGAGGGTGGGAGGCCGGACAGGATAGCGTTGGAATAGTCGAGGGCCTCCACGGGCAGGCAGTGAGCGGGAAACATAGAAGATAGGAGCAGGAGTCGGTCATTCGGCCCCTCGAGCCTGCTCCGCCATTCAATGAGATCATGGCTGATCATCCAAATTCAGTACCCTGTCCCTGCCTTCTCCCCATATCCCTTGATCCCTTTAGCCTTAAGAAATATATCTAACTCCTTCTTGAATATATTTAGTGAATTGGCCTCAACTGCCTTCTGTGGTAGAGAATTCCACAGGTTCACCACTCTCTGGGTGAAGAAATTCCTCCTCATCTCTGTCCTAAATGGCTTACCCCTTATCCTTAGACTGTGACCCCTGGTTCTGGACTCCCCCACCATCGGGAACATCCTTCCTGCGTCTAGTCTGTCTAGTCCTGTTAGAATTTTAAAATAAGGGGTCGCCCATTTAAGACAGAGATGAGGAGAAATTTTTTCTCACAGAGGGTCGTGAGTCATAGAAACATAGAAGATAGAAGCAGGAGTAGACCATTCGGCCCCTCGAGCCCGCTCCGCCATTCAATGAGATCATGGCTGATCATCCAAATTCAGTACCCTGTCCCTGCTTTCTCCCCATATCCCTTGATCCCTTTAGACTGTGACCCCTGGTTCTGGACTCCCCCGCCATCGGGAACATCCTTCCTGCATCTAGTCTGTCTAGTCCTGTTAGAATTTTATAAGTTTCAATGAGATCCCCTCACTCTTCTAAACTCCAGCGAATATAAGCCCAATCGACCCAATCATAGACTTTCCTACAGGGGGGTGCAGGGGGGGGTTACAAAACATAAAGGAGGCAGAGGGGCCCCCGTTACTGCTCTCCTGCATCTCCCACCAAGCGGTCAAGGAGCCGCAGAAGCTTGGAGCAGATTCCTTGTCTGCCCCGTCAACTGAAGAAAAGAAAGATTTGCATTTATATACGGCGCCTTTTCCTGATCTCGGGGCATCCCAAAGCGCTTCACAGCCAACGAAGCGCTCTTTCAAGCGCAGCCCCAACAGGTTGTAATGTAGGAAACGCAGCCAGCTCCCGCAAACAGCAGCCAGATAAACGACCAGTGTAACACCGCACGGCATAAGGCGGAAAGGGGAATGGGGAGGGAGTATGTTGTACCCCGAGCACAAGAGAACCCGGAGACGAGGAAATCCGTGGGTTTAGAAACATAGAGGATAGAGTTATACAGCACAGAAAGGGGCCCTTCGGCCCATCGTGTCCACGCCGGCCATCAAGCCCCATCTTTGAAGAAATATATCAAGCCCTATATATAGAAGGCAGTTGAGGCCAATTCATTAAATATTTTCAAGAAGGAGTTAGATATATTTCTCAAGGCTAAAGGGAATCAAGGGATATGGGGAGAAAGCAGGGACAGGGTACTGAATTTGGATGATCAGCCATGATCTCATTGAATGGCGGAGCAGGCTCGAGGGGCCGAATGGCCTACTGCTGCTCCTATCTTCTATGTTTCTATTCTAATCCCATTTTCCAGCACTTGGTCCGTAGCCTTGTATGCTATGGCATTTCAAGTGCTCATCCAAATGCTTCTTGAATGTTGTGAGGGTTCCTGCCTCTACCACCCTTTCAGGCAGTGAGTTCCAGATTCCAACCACCCTCTGGGTGAAAAAGTTTTTCCTCAAATCCCCTCTAAACCTCCTGCCCCTTACCTTGAAACTATGCCCCCTGGTTACTGACCCCTCTACTAAGGGGAAACGTTCCTTTCTATCTACCCTATCTATGCCCCTCATAACTTTGTACACCTCAATCAGGTCCCCCCTCAACCTTCTCTGCTCTAAGGAAAACAACCCCAGCCTGTCCAGTCGCTCTTCATAGCTGAAGCGCTCCAGCCCAGGTAACATCCTGGTGAATCTCCTCTGCACCCTCTCCAATGCAATCACATCCTTCCTATATAGTGTGGCGACCAGAACTGCACACCGTATTCCAGCTGTGGCCTAACTAGCATTTTGTACAGCTCCATCATAACCTCCCTGCTCTTATATTCTATGCCTCGGCTAATGAAGGCAAGTATCCCATATGCCTTTTTAACCACCTTATCTACCTGTCCTGCTGCCTTCAGGGATCTATGTACATGCACACCAAGGTCTCTCTGATCCTCTGTCCTTCCTAGGGTCCTACCATTCATTGTGCATTCCCTTGCCTTGTTCGTCCTCCCAAAATGCATCACCTCACACTTTTCAGGATGCTCCACCAGCCCATAAAGGCAGAGTAGATGGAAAACCTGTAAAAAGGGGGCTTTTCCCGGGTGGCCCCGGTACAGCGGTGGCCGTTTCTCAGAGCTGATACCGCCCACTGGAGCTGCGGCACAGTGAGCAGGCAGCCCAGAAACTGGCCGTGTCCCGTGCTGGCAGACAGGCAGGACACGTCTGGTCGTAAAAGGCCCCAAATCAAGGAGCGCGTCTCACGAATCACCACCGCCCTGGCAGCGAAGTCAAGGGCTTGAATCTTTTGTGAGTATTGAGGCCCCACCCGGTCTGAACACAGCGGGTGCAGCTCACTGCCCCCGCCGTTGTCCATTTTCTGTCACTGTGACCTCGGGGGATTGTCAAGCGTTGGAGCGGTGAAAAGAATCACAAATACAAGAGCCACACGGGAGTTTTACATTGTTTGTTGGTTTTTTCCCCAATCCTTTCTCCAACCCGGTTTGAAACTTTCCCTTTTTAAAATCCACCTCGAACCGGACGTGCTTCTGGCATGGACGAGACACGGATTAGCAATTGGTCGGAAGTACTCGATGCGAGCGGTCCACTCGCGACGGGAACCTTTTGCGACGTTGTTTCGCCGCTCTGGAAAATTCCTCTCCGAACCCCCCTCCCCCAAGCGATCGAGAGCAGACCAGGAGCTCACGTGGGCCAAGCGTTATGTAGAATACCTGCTTATATGATGCGACCCCCCGCCCCCCAAGTCAAGAACATTGCAGACACACCCCAATGATACGCGGGAACGCAACGGGAACATACCCTGTCGGAGAGGTTTCCAGAGCCTTCTAGCTCCTCCTCCTCGTCCTCCATGTCACTCAGTCGATCCTCGGCTGCATCACCCTCGGTCTGGAAGAGGAAACATTCGTGGGTCTTTCCAGTTCCTTTGCGTCGCTTACGAAAGAGAGCTGAGGCAAGGACCCCACATACCTCCAGCAAGCTGCCCTCCCGCCCACAGTCTGCCTCTCCACTTCGCCAGTGCCAGTGCAGGGGTCCCCCCAACAACCTTTCCTCTTCTCAGGGGGCGCGGTGGGGAGAAGGAGAGTTTGCTGTGTTTCACCAGACCGATGCTGCTCTGTGCTCTGGTGTGGCTGAGGCTCACCGACTAAAATAACTAGCATTACTATATCGCCTTTCACAACCTCAGGACGTCCCAAAGCGCTTCACAGCCAATGATAGACATTGTGAAGTGCAATCATTGTTGTAATGTAGGAAACGCGGCAGGCAATTTGCGCACAGCAAGCTCCCACAAACAGCAATGTGATAATGACCAGATCATCTGTTCCTTAGTGATGTTGGTTGAGGGATAAATATTGGCACAGGATACCGGGGAGAACTCCCCCCTGCTCTTCTTCAAAATAGTGGCCGTGGGATCCTTTATGTGCATCTACTAAGAGGGCAGACGGGACTTTGGTTTAACGCCTCATCCGAAAGACAGCACCTCCGACAGTGTGGCGCTCCCTCAGTACTGCCCCGCTCCCTCAGTACTGCCCCTCTGACAGTGTGGCGCTCCCTCAGTACTGCCCCGCTCCCTCAGTACTGCACCTCCGACAGTGCGGCGCTCCCTCAGT
Organism: Somniosus microcephalus; assembly: GCF_052327205.1. Lineage (NCBI taxonomy): Eukaryota > Metazoa > Chordata > Chondrichthyes > Squaliformes > Somniosidae > Somniosus > Somniosus microcephalus. Next base: position 18,656 of record NW_028225906.1, read on the forward strand.
ACTGCCCCTCTGAGTGTGGCGCTCATTCAGTACTGCCCCTCTGACAGTGTGGCGCTCCCTCAGTACTGCCCCGCTCCCTCAGTACTGCCCCGCTCCCTCAGTACTGCCCCTCTGACAGTGCGGCGCTCCCTCAGTACTGCCCCTCTGACAGTGCGGCGCTCCCTCAGTACTGCCCCGCTCCCTCAGTACTGCCCCGCTCCCTCAGTACTGCCCCTCTGACAGTGCGGCGCTCCCTCAGTACTGCCCCTCTGACAGTGTGGCGCTCCCTCAGTACTGCCCCTCTGACAGTGTGGCGCTCCCTCAGTACTGCCCCTCTGACAGTGCAGCGCTCCCTCAGTACTGCCCCTCTGACAGTGCAGCGCTCCCTCAGTACTGCCCCTCTGACAGTGTGGCGCTCCCTCAGTACTGCCCCTCTGACAGTGTGGCGCTCCCTCAGTACTGCCCCTCTGACAGTGTGGCGCTCCCTCAGTACTGCCCCTCTGACAGTGTGGCGCTCCCTCAGTACTGCCCCACTCCCTCAGTACTGCCCCTCTGACAGTGTGGCGCTCCCTCAGTACTGCCCCGCTCCCTCAGTACTGCCCCGCTCCCTCAGTACTGCCCCTCTGACAGTGTGGCGCTCCCTCAGTACTGCCCCTCTGACAGTGCAGCGCTCCCTCAGAACTGCCCCTCTGACAGTGCGGCATTCCCTCATTACTGCCCCTCCAACAGTGCAGTGCTCCCTCAGTATTGACCCTGCGACCGTGCGGCGCTCCCTCAGTACTGCCCCTCCGACAGTGCGGCGCTCCCTCAGTACTGCCCCTCTGACAGTGCAGCGCTCCCTCAGTACTGCCCCTCCGACAGTGCGGCGCTCCCTCAGTACTGCCCCCTCCGACTGCGGCGCTCCCCCAGTACTGTCCCTCCGACAGTGCAGCGCTCCCCCAGTACTGTCCCTCCGACAGTGCAGCGCTCCCTCAGTACTGCCCCTCCGACAGTGCAGCGCTCCCCCAGTACTGTCCCTCCGACAGTGCAGCGCTCCCCCAGTACTGTCCCTCCGACAGTGCAGCGCTCCCTCAGTACTGCCCCTCCGACAGTGCAGCGCTCCCCCAGTACTGTCCCTCCGACAGTGCAGCGCTCCCCCAGTACTGTCCCTCCGACAGTGCAGCGCTCCCTCAGTACTGCCCCTCCGACAGTGCAGCGCACCCTCAGTACGGCCGACAGGCTAAGGCCCACAGGTTGACTTTCCGAATAACTGATGGAACTCATCGTAGGAGAGGCTGTTGAATACGGTGGTCGGGGAGATCTGGAATTGTGGCACAACCACTGCGAAGCAAAGTGCCACAGCACTAGCGGTAAGAGAGAGAGAGAGAGAGAGAGGTGGAGAGAGAAAGACAGAGAGAGAGAGGGAGAGGGAGAGAGAGAGAGAGAGGGAGAGAGAGAGAGAGGTGGAGAGAGAAAGACAGAGATGGAGATGGAGAGAGAGAGCGACAGAGAGACGGAGGGGGAGGGGGGGAGAGGGAGAGGGAGGGGGCGGGGGAGAGGGAGCGGGAGAGGGAGAAGGAGGGGGAGACAAAGAGGGAGACGGAGACAAAGAGGGAGACGGAGACAAAGAGGGAGGGAGTGAGAGAGAGGGAGACAGAGAGAGGGAGAGACATGTACGCTTAAGCCCACCTTGCTGGATTTGTCCGAGTCCGCTCTCCCATCCACCGAGTAGCTGTCATAGAAGAGGCTGAAGTCATCGCCAACCTCCGCATCCCATTCGTCCATCGCTTCCATTGGCTCCGCTTTCCGAAGCTCCGCCTCCTTCGAGAGGTCCAGTACTGGAATGGACCCGGCCACGCCGGAGACCGCTTTCGCCTCCTGGGGGTGGACCCTGCTCACTACACCGCTCAAACTCTGCAAAGCAACACGCACACATTGTTTGAATGTTGGGTTCCCCCACTTACACCTTTTTTTTTTTTTAATTCTCTTTCTCCACTGAAAAGGTTAAAAAGCAATGATGTAAATCGTGAGTGTATATTCCGGAGAAACTTCCTCACACCCCTTTATTTTTGGCGTCAATTGTCTTTTTGGCTCTTCGAGTAAGTATACCTTGGAAAACGAAACTCTCTCGTTTACAGGCAACTGAAGGTGGCATCCAGAAGTCCGGTACAGCACGAGTTACATGCAGAACAGAGGGCCCTCCACTCAGCTCTACACCCAGCCTCATAAGAGCAAAGATCCCCCTCTCTCCCAAACCTGCTTTTTACTTCCCATGCCAGCTACCCTCAAGACTTCAATTTCGTGCCAAATTGGGGGTGGGGAGGAGGAGGAGATGAAAAGGAAAAAAGGAAGACTTGCATTTATATAGCGCCTTTCACGGCCTCAGGACATCCCAAAGCGCTTCACAGCCAATGAAGTACTTTAGAAGCGTAGTCAGTTTTATGCACAGCAAGCTCACACAAACAGCAATGTGACAATCACCAGATAATGGCCCGTAATTTCCGACAGGAGGCTTCATAGAAACATAGAAGATAGGAGCGGGAGTAGGCCATTCGGCCCCTCGAGCCTGCTCCGCCATTCAATGAGATCATGGCTGATCATCCAAATTCAGTACCCTGTCCCTGCTTTCTCCCCATATCCCTTGATCCCTTTAGCCTTAAGAAATATATCTAACTCCTTCTTGAATATATTTAATGAATTGGCCTCAACTGCCTTCTGTGGTAGAGAATTCCACAGGTTCACCACTCTCTGGGTGAAGAAATTCCTCCTCATCTCTGTCCTAAATGGCTTACCCCTTATCCTTAGACTGTGAGCCCTGGTTCCGGACTCCCCGACCATCGGGAACATCCTTCCTGCATCTAGTCTGCCTGCGGGTACCTCCTATCGGAAAAAAACTACGCTCTTACCTGAGGGCTCCCGAGGTACGGACACAGTCGAAATGCGCAGAGGCCCACGTATCCCAGGGGCGCAGGCGGTTCGCAAGCGTCCCTGGGATCACGTGGGCCAGGCCAGCCAATAGGAGAAGGGAATCTCCCTTCATACTTTTGACAGAACTGTCAAAAGTATGAATGGAGATCACCCCAAAAAGACACTAAAACATTAAATACATTTTTTAAAAACCATCATATTTTTAAATTAAGTTAAAATGACATTAAAGTGAAATATTTTAAACAAAAATGTAATTTTTTGAAAAAAATAATTTACGGGACTAAAAATAAACTACCCTTTTTTAAAAGTATTTTTAAATTATAAATGAGTGAAAAAAATTATATATTTTTTAAACTTTTCAACTCTTATGCTGGTAAAAGCAGGCCTTACGCCTGTTTTTACCAGACGTAAGCTTTCTAAGGGTTTTCTGTGGGCGGAGGTTCTGCAGAAAGTGGAACTCCTCCCCCCAGCAGAGGCCTTTCTCCAGGGCAGGCGGCCGGTCTGTCAAGAGCATTCCTGACAGGTTGGAAATGCCGGCTTTCAGCGCATGCGCTTGGCATGCCTGAAACCGGCATTTCCGGTGTCCCTACAGGTGTGTACACAGCCCGTAGGCATCGGAAAATACGGGCCAATTTGTTTTTAGGTACTGGTTGAGGGATAAATATTAGCCAGGACACCAGAGAGAACTCCCCTGCTCTTCTCCGAAATAGTGCCGTGGGATCTTTTACATCCACCTCAGAGGGCAGATGTCTCTTGGTTTAACGTTTCGTCGAAAGACGGCACCTCCGACAGTGCAGCACTCCCTCAGCACTGGAGTGGTGGCATAGTGGTTAGCACTGTTGCCTCACAGCACCAGGGACCCGGGTTCGAATCCGGCCTCGGGTGACTGTCTGTGTGGAGTTTGCACATTCTCCCCGTGTTTGCGTGGGTTTCCTCCGGGTGCTCCGGTTTCCTCCCACAGTCCAAAGATGTGCGGGTTAGGTTGATTGGCTATGATAAATTGACCCTTAGTGTTAGGGGGATTAAATACGTGGGGTTACGGGGATAGGGTGGGATATGTGTCGGTGCAGGCTCGATGGGCCGAAATGGCCTCTATCTGCACTGTGGGGTTTCTGTGATTGTGGGCTCGAGTCTCTGAAGTGGGACTTGAACCCGCAACTTTCTGACACACTAGGCGAGAGTGCTACCAACTGAGCCATGGCTGACGCCTCCCTTCCAATGTACGTTCTTGCCCTTTAGGAAACTTGTTAAGATTCATCAGAAGATCCTTACTGACAACTTCCTGTTCTTGTTATCTGGGCTGGATTTGAGGCAAAAGCTCAGAGTTCAAACTCACTGATCTTCACTACCAACACATGGCCCATGGGCCAGCCTCTCTCTGCAATAATGCGGTCGTCTCTAAATGTCCCAACCCCTTCCACTCGCTGAATCAACCCACCCCCACCTCTGCTTAGCTCCCGGTCTCCAGGTAATGCAAGATTCAGGCCCCAGAGCTTCGCGTAAACCCCGCCCCCGTTCCCCGCTCAGCCTCCTTCGTACTGTGTTATCCAGATAACATACGATGCACTGTGGAGTACGTCAATATTTTTCTCTGGACTGAACCCCACTTTGATAAACTGCAGGAAGTGCGAGTGACCGGTGGCTCGAGGGGGTCAGTTCAGAGCCAGACTCCATATTCCATCACCAGCCGCGCTCCATCTCAATCAATATCCTGATGATCCGTGCAAGTTCACCATAACTGTCCACTCCTTCATTCCAGCCTCACCCCTCTCACTGTGTTGAGACCATACTGACCACGCCGCCTCCTAACCGACATTCACCTTTCTGGTGACCTTCAAGCTGCGGGACACCCGACCTCCCACGACCTTCCATTCCTCCCGCAACCTGTCGGCCTCTAAAACCCAGGCTTTACGTTGCACGCAGGAGAGCACTGGCAACATTACAACAGAAGAACACAAGAAATAGGAGCAGGAGTCGGCCATTTGGTCCCTTGAGCCTGCTCCGCCATTCAATAAGATCATGGCTGATCTTCTACCTCAACTCCACTTTCCTGCACTATCCCCATATCCCTTGATTCCTTTAATATCCAAAAATCTATCAATCTCTGTCTTGAATATACTCAACGACGGAGCCTCCACAGCCCTCTGGGGTAGAGAATTCCAAAGAATCACCACCCTCTGAGTGAAGAAATTTCTCCTCATCTCAGTCCTAAATGGCCGACTCCTTATTCTGAGACTGTGACCCCTGGTTCTAGACTCCCCAGCCAGGGGAACCACCCTCCCTGCATCTACCCTGTCAAGCCCTGTGAGAATTTTGTATGTTTCAATGAGATCACCTCTCATTCTTCTAAACTCGAGAGAATATAGGCCTAGTCTACTCAATCTCTCCTCATAGGACAATCCCCCCATCTCAGGAACCAGTCTGATGAACCTTCGTTGCACTCCCTCTATGGCAAGTATATCCTTCCTTAGGTAAGGAGACCAAAACTGTACACAATACTCCAGGTGTGGCCTCACCAGGGCCCTATATAATTGCAGTAAGACATCTTTACTCTTATACTCAAATCCTCTTGGAATAAAGGCCAACATACCCTTTGCTTTCCTAATTGCTTGCTGTATCTGCATGCTAGCTTTCAGTGACTGGTGTACAAGGACACCCAGGTCCCTCTGAACACCAACATTTCCCAATCTCTCACCATTTAAAAAATACTCTGCTTTTCTATTTTTCCGACCAAAGTGGATAACTTCACATTATATTCCATTTGCCATGTCCTTGCCCACTCACTTAGCCTGTCTACATTGCCTTTGATTCAATCATCTTCACTCGCTCACGTCTCAACTCTTGCTTGTATCTCTACAGATCTTAGCCGCTGGGTTGACCAGGCTTGTGGGAGAAACTGCAGGAGCGCGGTGCGGATCCCACTCAAGAGGACGTGTCGCCGAGTAGCTCCCCTCCAGCGTAATTGGAACTATGACCCAGAACCACGGCCCTTCACTGACAAATCCTCATGGGATTTGGGGTACGCAAGGTCACACAATGCATATTACACACAATGCACAGCACAGAAACAGGCCACTCGGCCCAACTGATCCGTGCCAGTCTTTATGCTCCACACGAGCCTCCTCCCACCTCTCTTCATCTCACCCTGTCGGCATAGCCTTCTATTCCTTTTTCCCCCTCATGTGTTTATGCAGCTTCCCCTTAAATCCATCTATGCTGTTCGCCTCAACCACTCCCCGTGGTAGCGAGTTCCACATTCTCAGCACTCTCTGGGGAAAGACGTTTCACCTGAATTCACTATTGGATTTATTAGCGACTCTTTATGACCCCTAGTTTTGGGCTCTGTGGAAACATCGAACCTATCGAACCCTTTCATCATTTTAAAGACCTCGATCATGTCACCCCTCAGTCTTTTCTATTAGAGTCATAGTGTTATACAGCACAAAAAGACACCCTTCGGCCCATCGTGTCCGCGCCGGCCATCAAGCCCTGTCTAATCTAATCCCATTTTCCAGCACTTGGTCCGTAGCCTTGTATGCTATGGCGTTTCAAGTCTCATCCAAATGCTTCTTGAATGTTGTGAGGGTTCCTGCCTCTACCACCCTTTCAGGCAGTGAGTTCCAGATTCCAACCACCCTCTGGGTGAAAAAGTTTTTCCTCAAATCCCCTCTAAACCTCCTGCCCCTTACCTTGAAACTATGCCCCCTGGTTATTGACCCCTCTACTAAGGGGAAAAGTTCCTTTCGATCTACCCTATCTATGCCCCTCATAGTTTTGTACACCTCAATCAGGTCCCTCCCTCAGCCTTCTCTGCTCCAAGGAAAACAACCCCAGCCTGTCCAGTCTCTCTTCATAGCTGAAGCGCTCCATCCCAGGTAACATCCTGGTGAATCTCCTCTGCACCCTCTCCAATGCAATCACATCCTTCCTATAGTGTGGCGACCAGAACTGCACACAGTATTCCAGCTGTGGCCTAACTAGCGTTTTGTACAGCTCCATCATAACCTCCCTGCTCTTATATTCTATGCCTCGGCTAATGAAGGCAAGTATCCCATATGCCTTCTTAACCACCTTATCTACCTGTCCTGCTGCATTCATGGATCTATGTACATGCACACCAAGGTCCCTCTGATCCTCTGTCCTTCCTAGGGTCCTACCATTCATTGTCATAGTCATAGAGTTTTACAGCGCAGAAAGAGGCCCTTCGGCCCATCGTGTCTGCGCCGTCCATCAATCCCTGTCCAGTCTAATCCCATTTTCCAGCATTTGGTCCATAGCCTTGTATGCAATGGCATTTCAAGAGCCCATCCAAATGCTTCTTGAATGTTGTGAGGGTTCCTGCCTCTACCACCCTTTCAGGCAGTGAGTTCCAGCTTCCAACCACCCTCTGGGTGAAAAAGTTCCTCCTCATGTCCCCTCTAAATCTCCTGCCCCTTACCCTGAATCTATGCCCCCTTGTTATTGACCCCCCTACTAAGGGGAAAAGTTCCTCTTTATCTACCCTATCTGTGCCCCTCATCATTTTGTACACCTCAATCAGGTCCCCCCTCAGCCTCCTTTGCTCCAAGGAAAACAACCCCAGCCTGTTTAGTCTTTCTTCATAGGTGAGGCGCTCCATCCCAGGTAACATCCTGGTGAATCTTCTCTGCACCCTCTCCAAAGCAATCACATCCTTCCTATAGTGAGGCGACCAGAACTGCACACAGTATTCCAGCTGTGGCCTTACCAGCATTTTGTACAGCTCCATCATAACCTCCCTGCTCTTATATTCTATGCCTCTGCTAATGAAGGCAAGTATCCCATATGCCTTTTTAACCACCTTATCTACCTGTTCCGCTGCCTTCAGGGACCTATGTACATGTACACCAAGGTCCCTCTGACCCTCTGTACTTCCTAGGGTCCTACCACTCATTGTGTATTCCCTTGCCTTATTTGTCCGTCCAAAATGCATCACCTCGCACTTTTCAGGGTTAAATTCCATTTGCCACTTTTCCGCCCATCTGACCAACCCGTTAATATCGTCCTGTAGCCTGAGGCTTTCCTCCTCGCAATTTACCACCCCACCAATTTTCGTGTCATCCGCGAACTTACTGATCATACCTTTTACATTCTCATCCAAATCATTAATGTAGATCACAAACAGCAAGGGACCCAGCACCGATCCCTGAGGTACCCCACTGGACACAGGCTTCCAGTCACAAAAGCAACGTTCGACCATCACCCTCTGCCTCCTGCCACTCAGCCAGTTTAGGATCCAACGCGCCAAGGCACCCTGGATCCCATGGGCTCTTACCTTCTTGACCAGTCTCCTATGCAGGACTTTGTCAAAAGCTTTACTGAAGTCCATGTAAACCACATCCACAGCATTTCCCTCATCCACACACCTAGTCACCCCCTCGAAAAATTCAATCAGATTGGTCAGACATGATTTACCATTGACAAAGCCATGCTGACTATCCCCGATTAATCCTTGCCTCTCCAAGTGGAGACTAATTTTGTCCCTCAGAATTTTTTCCAATAATTTCCCTACCACAGATGTTAGGCTCACTGGCCTGTAATTCCCTGGTTTATCCCTGCTACCCTTCTTGAATAATGGTACTACGTTAGCTGTTCTCCAGTCCTCTGGTACATCCCCTGTGGCCAGAGAGGTTCTGAAAATTTGTGTCAGAGCCCCTGCAATCTCCTCCTTTGCCTCACACAACAGCCTGGGATACATCTCGTCCGGGCCTGGGGATTTATCCACTTTTTGGCCTGCTAAAACCGCTAGTACCTCCTCCCTCTCGATGCTAATATGTTCAAGTATGTCACAGTCCCCTTGCCCGATTTCTATGTCTACATCGTCTTTCTCCATAGTGAACACAGATGCAAAAAATTCATTTAAAACCCCACCTACTTCATCTGGCTCTACACACAGCTTGCCACTTTGGTCCCTAATGGGCCCTACCCTTTCCCTGGTTATCCTCTTGCCCTTAATATACTTATAAAACATCTTAGGATTTTCCTTTATTTTGCTCGCCAGTGTTATTTCATGGCCCCTCCTCGCCCTCCTAATTTCCTTTTTAAGTATGCCCCTGCACCTTTTATACTCCTCTAGGGCTTCCTCCGTCTTTTGTCTTTTGTAACTGCCAAAAGCCCCCCTTTTTTTCCTAATGCATTTTTGTATATCCCTTGTCATCCAAGGTTCCCTTTGCTTGTTGGTCCCACCCTTGACCTTTACAGGAACATGTTGGTGTTGTACTCTCTCTATTTCCCTTCTGAAAGCCTCCCACTGTTTTGATGTGGATTTTCCTATAAGTAGCTGCTCCCAGTCCACTTTGGCCAGATCCTGCCTTATCTTATTCAAATCGGCCTTCCCCCAATTTAGAACCCTTATTTCCGGGCCGTCTTTGTCTTTTTCCATGACCACCTTAAATCTCACCGAATTATGGTCACTATCGCCAAAATGCTCTCCTACAGACACTTCCACCACCTGCCCGGCTACATTCCCTAGAATTAGGTCCAGTACCGCCCCCTATCTTGTAGGACTTTCTACATGTTGGCTCAAAAAGCTCTCCTGGGTGCACTTTAAGAATTTTGCACCCTCTAAGCCTTTCACACTCTGACTATCCCAATTTATATTGGGGAAGTTGAAATCCCCCACGATTATTACCCTATTATTTTCACACTTTTCTGAGATTTGCCTACATATCTGTTCCTCTATCTCCCCCTGACTGTTTGGGGGCCTATAGTACACTCCCAGCAAAGTGCTTGCCCCCTTTTTGTCTTTAAGTTCTACCCATATGGCCTCATTAGAGGAACCCGCTAATATATCATCCCTCCTTACAGCAGTAATTGACTCCTTAATTAATATTGCAACACCCCCTCCCCTTTTACACCCCCCTCTGTCTCGCCTGACGATTCTATACCCCGGAATATTGAGCTGCCAGTCCTGACCCTCCCTCAACCATGTCTCCGTGATAGCAACAATATCGTACTCCCATGTGTTCAACAACACCTTCAGTTCATCCACCTTATTTGCAAGACTCCTTGCATTAAAATAAATGCCTTCCAGCCCTGCCATATTCCCTTTTGCCTTCACATATTTGCTCTGCCTTCCCTGCTGACTTGTTTTTTCCTCCGTATTTGGCTGTACATCACCCCCTACTATAGCTCCACTCTGTATCCCATCCCCCTGCCGAGTTAGTTTAAACGCCCCCCAGCAGTGCTAGCAAACCTCCCCGCAAGGATATTAGTTCCCCTCTGGTTCAGGTGTAAACCGTCCGACTTGTACAAGTCCCACCTTTCCCAGAAGCAGGCCCAGTGATCCAGGAAAGTAAAACCCTCCCCCCTACATCAACTCTTTAGCCACGCATTCATCTGCTCTATCCTCCCATTCCTATACTCACTAGCACGTGGCACTGGGAGTAATCCAGAGATTACAACCTTCGAGGTCCTGCTCTTTAATCTGTTACCTAGCTCCCTAAATTCTTGATGCAGGACCTCATCCCCCTTCCTTCCTATGTCGTTGGTCCCAATGTGGACCACGACCTCTGCCTGCTCACCCTCCCCCTTAAGAATGCCCTGTAGCCGCTCAGTGACATCCTTGACCCTGGCACCAGGGAGGCAACAAACCATCCTGGATTCACGTCTACGGCCACAGAAACGCCTATCTGTTCCCCTGACTATAGAATCCCCTGCCACTATTGCTCTCCCACTCTTTTTCCTCCCTTCCTGGGCAGCAGGAGCACCCCCAGTGCCAGGAAGCTGGCTGCTGCTGCCTTCCCCTGGTGAGTCATCCCCCTCAACAGTATCCAAATCGGTATACCTGTTTGAGAGGGGAATGGTCACAGGGGTTTTCTGCACTACCTGCCTACTTCTATTGCTCCGCCTGATGGTCACCCCTTTCCTTTCTTCCTGTGCAACCCTTCCCTGCGGTGTGACCAACTCACTAAACGTGCTATCCACGAACTTCTCAGCATCGTGAATGCTCCACAACCCATCCACCCGCATCTCCAGCGCCTCAATGCGGTCTGCTAGTAGCTGCAGATGGATGCATTTCCTGCACACGTGGTCATCAGGGGCAGTGTCCCTGAATTCCCACATGAAGCAAGAGGAGCACATCACGGGGCTGGGCTCTCCTGGCATGACTTACCCTTTAATTAATTTAAATTAATTTACTATCACCAATTTAAGATATCTCTAAGGCGCTTGTATAGTCGACCACAGTCCCTGCTACACCAGAAAAGACCCTAGTAACTATAAACTACAGAGTTAAAGTTTAAAAAAGAGAAATACTCACCAACCAATCACTTACCTGCTCCCTGGTGACGTCACAAACTGATTACTTTTTACCTCTCTCCCCGCTGCTGAGTTGGTCGGGCCTTGTAGCTGCCGCCGGTTTTCAAGCCGGGCTCCTCCTCCGCTGCTGCTCTCCCCCGAACTGGTCGGGCCTTGTAGCTGCCGCCGGTTTTCAAGCCGGGCTCCTCCTCCGCTGCTGCTCTCCCCCGAACTGGTCGGGCCTTGTAGCTGCCGCCGGTTTTCAAGCCGGGCTCCTCCTCCGCTGCTGCTCTCCCCCAAACTGGTCGGGCCTTGTAGCTGCCGCCGGTTTTCAAGCCGGGCTCCTCCTCGGCTGCTGCTCTCCCCCGAACTGGTCGGGCGTTGTAGCTGCCGCCGATTTTCAAGCCGGGCTCCTCCTCCGCTGCTGCTCTCCCCCGAACTGGTCGGGCCTTGTAGCTGCCGCCGGTTTTCAAGCGTATTCCCTTGCCTTGTTAGTCCTCCCAAAATGCATCACCTCACACTTTTCAGGGTTAAATTCCATTTACCACTGTTCTGCCCATCTGACCAACCCGTCTATATCGTTCTGTAGCCTGAGGCTTCCCTCCTCGTTATTTACCACTCCACCAATTTTCGTGTCATCTGCGAACTTTCTGATCATACCTCCCACATTCATATCTAAATCATTAATGTACACTACAAACAGCAAGGGACCTAGCACCGATCCCTGCGGTACACCACTGGACACAGGCTTCCAGTCACAAAAACAACCTTTGACCATCACCCTCTGCCTCCTGCCACTAAGCCAGTTTTGGATCCAATGTGCCAAATTGCCCTGGATCCCATGAGCTCTTACCTCCTTGACCAGTCTCCCCTGCGGGACTTTCTAGAGCATAGAGCCCCACAGCAAGGATGCAAGCCGTCAAGAAGTCTGCAGACGGGTGCAATGGTGTATCTGTGCAGGCTATCGGTACTCACCGCGGCCCCACCGCCAGTACCCGGCTCGGCCCTGGCCCTCACTCCGGCAATGCCCCGCGCAGATCCCAGCGGGGTCGGCTCCTTGGCCATTTCTTCTTTCAGAAGACTGATTTTCTTCAGGGGCTCTGGGCTGAAGCTTTCGGCTTTCCTCCGCTTGACGAGTCCTGTGCATCGGCAAAGAGAAAGCCAAACTGAAGAGAGCTGGCGTCACACATCCCACCGGGAACAGGGCAATACCTCGGTGTTAATTGAGAGTAAGCAAAGAACTGGCATTAATACAGGACATCAGGGTGTCCCAAAGCACTTTACAGCCAATGAAGTACTTTTGAAATGTAGGAAATTCAGCAGCCAATTTGCACACAGCAAGCTCCAACAAACAGCAATGTAATAATGACCAGATCATCTGTTTTATTGATTTTGATTGAGGGATAAATATTAGCCCCAGGACACCCGGGAGAACTCCCCTGCTCTTCTTCGAAATAGTGGCACAGGGATTTTTTACATCCACCTGAGAGACCAGACTGGGTCTCAGTTTAATGTTTCATCCAAAAGGCGGCACTTCCGACAGTGCGGCACTCCCTCAGTACTGCCCCTCCGAAAATGCAGCGCTCCCTCAGTGCTGCCCCTCCGACAGTGCAGTGTTCCCTCAGTACTGCCCCTCTGACAGTGCAGCGCTCCGTCTATACTGCCCCTGCGACAGTGTGGCGCTTCCTCGGCACCACCCCTCCGACAGTGCAGCACTCCTTCAGGGACTGCCACTCCGACAGTGCAGTGCTCCCTCAGTACTGCCCCTCCAACAGTGCAGCGCTCCCTCAGTACTGCCCCTCCAACAGTGCAGCGCTCCCGCAGTACAATAAGAGATTAGCGTGCAAAATTAAGGCACGTGGGATTGGGGGCAAGGTATTGGGGCAGTAATTCCTCCCCAAACGCGTGAGTACGGAAGGGGTACTCACGCGTCTGGCCGGAGGAAATGCCGGTTTTCAGCATGCACAGCGCATGCGCTGAAAACCGGCATTTCCTGTCCTCTCACCCAAGAGTTGAAGAGGCTAGCGCGTGCGCTGTAGGGGGCAGCGCGTGCGTCTTGGATTTCCTCTGTTTTGGGGGAATTGCGCACGTCTAAAGGCCTCCGGTCTTTACGCTTGTAAAAAGCACACGTAAGTATTTATTTTTACAGGTAAGTGGTGTTTTAGTGCAATTTAGAATTTTTTTTCCACAGGTTTATTATTTTAAAGAATCTACAATAAGGTAAGTTTAGTTTTAGACCCTTTTTATTAAAAATTTATTTTTAAAAAAATAAAAAAATTGTTTAAATTATTTTTTTTAACTTATTTTTACTTAATTTAATGATTGGGATTTTTTTTAAATTTTATTTAAAGTTTAAGTAGTGTTTTGGGGTGCAGTACTTCTCATGAGTTTGACAGTTCTTACTCTCAAACTCATGAATGAAGTTTCCCCTCCCCTGATTGGCTGAACAGTGCTCACCTGATCCCAGCCGGCACATCGCACTAACTACGCCGCTGGGTCAGGTTAGCACAGCGCGCCGACATCAGAACCGGGCCACTGACAGGAAATCCACTGCGGGCCAGGTTTCAGATGTCGGCGCGCAAGGTAAGTGCACATCGGGGGCTTGCACGCGCGGCAAGCCCCCGACACCAAGTTCTGGGCCATTGATTTGGATAGAGAACTGGTTGGCGGACAGAAAGCAAAGAGTTGGAATAAACGGGTCGTTTTCCGAGTGGCAGGCAGTGACTAGTGGGGTACCGCAAGGATCGGTCCTAGGACCCCAGCTGTTCACAATATATATTAATGATCTGGACGAGGGAATTGGATGTAATATCTCCAAATTTGCAGATGACACAAAGCTGGGTGGGAGGGTATGCTGTGAGGAGGATGTCGTGAAACTCCAGCACGATTTGGACAGGTTGGGTGATTGGGCAGAAACATGGCAAATGCACTATAACGTGGATAAATGTGAGGTTATCCACTTTGGTGGCAAAAACAGGAAGGCAGATTATTACTTGAATGGCAATAGATTGGGAGAAGGGGAAGTGCAAAGAGACCTGGGTGTTCTTGTACACCAGTCGCTGAAGGTAAGCATGCAGGTGCAGCAGGCGGTTAAGAAGGCAAATGGTATGTTGGCCTTCGTAGCAAGAGGGTTCGAGTAGAAGAACAAGGATGGCTTGCTGCAGTTGTACAGGGCCTTGGTGAGACCACACCTTGAGTATTGTGTGCAGTTTTGGTTGCCTTACCTGAGGAAGGACGTTCTTGCCATGGAAGGAGTGCAGCGAAGATTCACCAGGCTGATACCTGGGATGGCAGGAATGACATATGAGAGATTGTGTCGATTGGGCTTATACTCACTGGAGTTTAGAAGATGGAGAGGGGATCTCATCAAAACCTATACATTTCTGTCAGGCCTGGACAGACTAGATGCAGGAAGGATGTTTCTGATGGCCGGGGAGTCCAGAACCAGGGGTCATAGTCTAAGGATAAGGGGTAAGCCATTTAGGACTGAAATGAGGAGGAATTTCTTCACCCAGAGAGTGGTGAACCTGTGGAATTCTCTGCCACAGAGGGCGGTGGAGGCCAGTTCATTAAATATATTCAAGAAAGAGTTGGATATATTTCTTAAGGCTAAAGGGATCAAGGGATATGGGGAGAAGGCAGGGACAGGGTACTGAATTTGGATGATCAGCCATGATCTCATTGAATGGCGGAGCAGGCTCAAGGGGCTGAATGGCCTACTCCTGCTCCTATCTTCTATGTTTCTATGTTAACAGTGCGGCGCTCCCCCAGTACTGCCCCTCCGACAGTGCAGCACTCCCTAAGAACTGCCCGTCCAACAGTGCAGCGGCGCTCCCTCAGTACTGCCCCTCCGACAGTGCAGCACTCCCTCAGTACTGCCCCTCTGACAATGCGGCGCTCCCTCAGTACTGCCCCTCCGACAGTGCAGCGATCCCTCAGTACTGCCCCTCCGATAGTGCAGCGCTCCCTCAGTACTGCCCCTCCGACAGTGCAGCACTCCCTCAGTACTGCCCCTCCGACAGTGCAGCGCTCCCTCAGTACTGCCCCTCTGACAGTGCAGCGCTCCCTCAGTACTGCCCCTCCGACAGTGCAGCACTTCCTCAGTACTGCACTGGGAGTGTCAGCCTGGATTATGGGCTCAGGTCACTGGAGTGGGACTTGAACCCACAACCTTTGACTCGGAGGGCAAGAGCACTGCCCACTAAGCCACGGCTGACACATAACCGACAGCAGCACGGTGAGGCTCACATACACACGTACGTACAATAAAAAGCTTTCAGAATGAATGAGGGCGGGGCAGCAACGCGTGTAGAGATGCTGCTAATTTTTAAAGGGCCGCTTCCTTTACCTGTCTGGGCGCCTGCGGCTGGATTAGCCACCACTCTGCCAGGCAGCAACTCAAACTGCAGCTGTGTACTTTGCTTAACAAGACTGGTGTGGCCAGAGTCGCCTTTCATTTCCACAAGCTTTATCTGAAAACAAAAGAAAGCACCACTTTTAACACACCAATTAAATCAAGGCAACTCTCTGCGAGAAAGAATTTCTCCTCATCTCCCCTCTCGATCTTTTCCCCGATGATTTTGAATCTACGACCGCTCGTTATTGACCCACTCGACAGAGGGAATACCTTTCCCCGTATTTACTGAATGGCCCGCTCACAAAATTGCGGGAAGGCAGGAGCTTTCGAAATGTGCAAGTTCTGAGAATGCGTCCCGCCGCTTCTGAATTTCAGCGTTTTCCTGCTTTCCGTCAGGGGAGGAATTTCACCCGCTGCAGGTGCAGAACTGACCAGGTCAACCTGGCCTCAATTTGCTTGTTGGACCCCAACTGCCCGTGGGCCTGCGGGTTAAATCCCCACCCCGCCACCCCCCCCACCAATCCCATCCTTCCATCCCCCACCCAACCCTCGAAAGGAAGGGCCGGCTGGAGAAGCGAGGCTGCGACACCTCCTCCGAACGCAGAAGTGGAAGTGTGGGATTTGGGAAATCTTCCCTGTTTTCATTGGATGGACATCAGAACATAAGAAATAAGAGCAGGAGTCGGCCGTGCGGCCCCTCGAGCCTGCTCCGCCATTCAATAAGATCGTGGCTGATCATCGACCTCAACTTCCACTTTCCCGCTCGATCTCCATATCCCTTGATTCCTCTAGAGTCCAAAAATCTCTCGATCTCAGCCTTGAATATACTCGACGATTCAGCATCCACAGCCCTCTGGGGCAGAGAATTCCAAAGATTCACAACCCTCTGAGTGAAGAAATTCCTCCTCATCTCAGTCTTAAATGGCCGACCCCTTATCCTGAGACTATGCCCCCTAGTTCTAGACACTCCAGCCAGGGGAAACAACCTCTCAGCATCTACCCTGTCAATCCCCTTCAGAATCTTGCATGTTTCAATGAGATCACCTCTCATTCTTCTAAACTCCAGAGAGTACAGGCCCATTCTATACAATCTCTCATCATAGGACAGTCCTCTCATCCCAGGAATCAATCTAGTGAACCTTTGTTGCACCGCCTCCCAGGACCTCACAAAACTAGTGGTCCGGAATTTCTCAAACCCAGCAACCTCTGACTGATGTGTGGCGATATGAAGCGGCCTAAACACGGTCCTGATCCCAAGTTCGGTTTGTCTGTTTGCAAGTCCTACTGGGTGGAGAGCTCCAAAAGAAAGACCTGCATTTCGACAACGCCTTTCACAACCACCGGACGTCCCAAAGCGCTTTCCAGCCAATTAAGTACTTTTGGAAGTGTAGTCACTGTTGTAATGTGGGATACGCGGCAGCCACTATATGCGCACAGCAAGCTCCCACAAACAGCAATGTGATAATGGCCAGATAATCTGTTTTGATCACAGTGTCAGCCGTGGCTCAGTGGGTAGCACACTCGCCTCTGAGTCAGAAGGTTGTGGGTTGAAGCCCCACTCCAGAGACTTGAGCACAAAGCTAGGCTGACACTCCCAGTGCAGTAGTGAGGGAGTGCTGCACTGTCGGAGGGGCCGTCTTTCAGGTGAGACGTTAAACCGAGGCCCCGTTTGATTTTTCAGGTGGACGTAAAAGATCCCATGGCACGATTTCGAAGAGCAGGGGGAGTTCTCCCCGGTGTCGTGGCCAATATTTATCCCTCAATCAACATCACTAAAAACAGATTAAGAAATAGAAGCAGGAATCAGCCATTCGGCCCTTCAAGTCTACGCCGCCAGTCAATGAGATCATGGCTGATCTTCTGCCTCAACTCCATTCACCGGCCCTATCGCCATACCCCTCGATGCCCTTCCTAGTCAGAAATCTATCGACTTCTGTTTTGAATATACCCAATGACTGAAACTCCACAGCCCTCTGGGGTAGAGAATTCCAAAGATTTACCACCCTCTGTGTGAGGAAATGTCTTCTCATCTCAGTCCTGAATGGCCTACCCTTTATCCTGAGGCTGTGGCCCCTGGTTCTAGACTCCCCAGCCAAGGGAACCATTCTCCCAGCATCCACCCTATCAAGCCCTGTAATAATTTTGTATGCTTCAATGAGATCCCCTCTCATTCTTCTGAATTCAAGAGAAGACGGGCCTAGTTTACTCATTATCTGGCCATTATCACATTGCTGTTTGTGGGGGCTTGCTGTGCGCAAACTGGCTGCCGCGTTTCCCACATTAGGAAAATCCTAAGATGTTTTATAAGTATATTAAGGGCAAGAGGATAACCAGGGAAAGGGTAGGGCCCATTAGGGACCAAAGTGGCAATCTGTGTGTAGAGCCAGATGATGTAGGCGGGGTTTTAAATGAATTTTTTGCATCTGTGTTCACTATGGAGAGAGGCGATGCAGACATAGAAATCGGGCAAGGGGACTGTGACATACTTGAACATATTAGCATCGAGAGGGAGGAGGTGCTAGCGGTTTTAGCAGGCCAAAAAGTGGATAAATCCCCAGGCCCGGACGAGATGTATCCCAGGCTGCTGTGGGAGGCAAAGGAGGAGATTGCAGGGGCTCTGACACAAATTTTCAGAACCTCTCTGGCCACAGGGGATGTACCAGAGGACTGGAGAACAGCTAACGTAGTACCATTATACAAGAAGGGTAGCAGGGATAAACCAGGGAATTACAGGCCAGTGAGCCTAACATCTGTGGTAGGGAAATTATTGGAAAAAATTCTGAGGGACAAAATTAGTCTCCACTTGGAGAGGCAAGGATTAATCGGGGATAGTCAGCATGGCTTTGTCAAGGGTAAATCATGTCTGACAAATCTGATTGAATTTTTCGAGGGGGTGACTAGGGGGGTGGATGAGGGAAATGCTGTGGATGTGGTTTACATGGACTTCAGTAAAGCTTTTGACAAAGTCCCGCATAGGAGACTGGTCAAGAAGGTAAGAGCCCATGGGATCCAGGGGGCCTTGGCGCGTTGGATCCTAAACTGGCTGAGTGGCAGGAGGCAGAGGGTGATGGTCGAAGGTTGCTTTTGTGACTGGAAGCCTGTGTCCAGTGGGGTACCTCAGGGATCGGTGCTGGGTCCCTTGTTGTTTGTGATCTACATAAATGATTTGGATGAGAATGTAAAAGGTATGATCAGTAAGTTCGCAGATGACACGAAAATTGGTGGGGTGGTAAATTGCGAGGAGGAAAGCCTCAGGCTACAGGACGATATAAACGGGTTGGTCAGATGGGCGGAAAAGTGGCAAATGGAATTTAACCCTGAAAAGTGCGAGGTGATGCATTTTGGACGGACAAATAAGGCAAGGGAATACACAATGAGTGGTAGGACCCTAGGAAGTACAGAGGGTCAGAGGGACCTTGGTGTACATGTACATAGATCCCTGAAGGCAGCAGAACAGGTAGATAAGGTGGTTAAAAAGGCATATGGGATACTTGCCTTCATTAGCCGAGGCATAGAATATAAGAGCAGGGAGGTTATGATGGAGCTGTACAAAACGCTGGTGAGGCCACAGCTGGAGTACTGTGTGCAGTTCTGGTCGCCTCACTATAGGAAGGATGTGATTGCTTTGGAGAGGGTGCAGAGAAGATTCACCAGGATGTTACCTGGGATGGAGCGCCTCAGCTATGAAGAAAGACTAAACAGGCTGGGGTTGTTTTCCTTGGAGCAAAGAAGGCTGAGGGGGGACCTGATTGAGGTGTACAAAATGATGATGGGCATAGATAGGGTAGATAAAGAGGAACTTTTCCCCTTAGTAGGGGGTCAATAACAAGGGGGCATAGATTCAGGGTAAGGGGCAGGAGATTTAGAGGGGATTTGAGGAGGAACTTTTTCACCCAGAGGGTGGTTGGAGTCTGGAACTCAATGCCTAAAAGGGTGGTAGAGGCAGGAACCCTCACAACATTCAAGAAGCATTTGGATGAGCACTTGAAATGTCATTGCATACAAGGCTATGGACCAAATGCTGGAAAATGGGATTAGACTGGACAGGGATGGATGGGCGGCGCAGACACGATGGGCCGAAGGGCCTCTTTCTGTGCTGTATAACTCTGTGACTCTATTACAACAGTGACTCCACTTCAAAAGGACTTCATTGGCTGTGAAGCGCTTTGAGATGTCCAGTGGTCGTGAAAGGCGCTACAGGAAACTCTTTTCATCCGGCACCGACGGGACCGGCGTGGTGCCGGTTTATCAAAAAGTCCGGATTACAGAGAGGTATAGTAAAAGGTACGAGAGCTCCGTGCACAGCAACAAATCCAGGCTTCCCTGTTGCTTAGCAACAGGTGCAGGAACCCGGCCACAAGATCCAAGCGTCCCTGTTGCTTAGCAACAAGTGCAGGAACCCCGATTACACAGCCACAGATCCAGGAACGGCCACTAATATGAAGTAAAACTTACCTGAACCTACTCCTGAATTTTGCCGGTTAACCGAGATTTCCGGTTATTTAGGTGCCAGTAAATCAAGAGTTTCCTGTATATTTCTTTTGCGATTGAGGGATAAATATTGGGCAGGACACCGGGGATAACTCCCCCTGCTCTTTTTCGAAATAGTGGCCATTGGATCTTTTACGTCGACCCGAGAGAGCAGACGGGGGCCTCGGTTTAACGTCTCACCCGAAAGACGGCACCTCCGACAGTGCAGCTCTCCCTCGGTACCGCGCTGGGAGTGTCAGCCTGGATTTTTGTGCTCAAGTCTCTGGAGTGGGACTTTGAACCCACAACCTTCTGACTCGGAGACGAGGGTGCCAGCAACTGAGCCACTGGCTGACTCTACAGCATCGGTGTTACACACTAACGTAAGAAGAAAACTACTGGGCACTTGGTCTAAGCGTTAAACAAAGCTTTAATCAACTGTTTTACAACATGGAGATCTAGTTGTGTTCTTCACTAGTTCCTGTTAAGAATGTCCTGCGCAAGCTGGGCCCGTGCCCGAGTATTTATACTCTCCCTAGACAGCGCCACCCGCAGGCCGCTCAGTATTATTTCATATAAGTCTTTCTTTCATGAATGACTGATTCATGTCACACACCAAACCCCAAAGAGCACAAGGCTATGGGCTCGGCCCATCCATTCACACCCCTCGGTGGAGTTACACGTTGGAACTGGTGACACCCACTTGCCCACAACCAGTGCTCAACCTTACACGAGTACCACGCCAAGAGCTGGTCTTTGACGACATAAACAGGGCTGTCGCAGCTTCTAACTTATCGAGCCAGCCGATATCGGAGCTGCGTGATCCTTCCTTGCGACGTTACCTGAGCGGGGCTGGGTTTAAACATGGACTTCCTGGCTCGGTGAACCTTCGGCTTCTCCGCCTGGCTCTGACTCTCTGTCGTCGACACCTCACTCCCGACCCGGCCAAGGGTCTCGCTCGGCAGACTCCTGACCAAACTCTGAATCCGTTGCACATCAGGAAGAATTAAAAGGACGGTGAGAGGACTGAATTAGCACGCCTGACTGTTAAGCTTTAGACTCCCGTTAAAAACCCTGCGACGGGTGCACTCCAAGGCACACTCCCACTGAAAGCGCACGTACTTTCCCAATCTTCCCTTGATCTAGTTATTATTCTAAAATGAAGTGCCTTCAGGCAATTGTGTTTCAAAGGATGCACAACCACAGCTTACACAAACTCCGATAAAGTAAGCACTGATGGTCGTTTTTTTTTTGTTTTTTTTAACACCCTGCTGTTTTAACCTTACTGAAAGTGTCTGCAAGGAGCGGTTCCCATTGATTCATTATTCCAAGGTAAGGACACTGTCTCCAGTGACTGGCCCTGGGAATCACTCAGTGAGTTACTCTGGGTCCCGCTTGTAGATGTCATTGTCCAGTAACCGTTTCATAGAAACATAGAAGATAGGAGCAGGAGTAGGCCATTCGGCCCCTCGAGCCTGCTCCGCCATTCAATGAGATCATGGCTGATCATCCAAATTCAGTACCCTGTCCCTGCTTTCTCCCCATATCCCTTGATCCCTTTAGCCTTAAGAAATATATCTAACTCCTTCTTGAACATATTTAATGAATTGGCCTCAACTGTCTTCTGTGGTAGAGAATTCCACAGGTTCACCACTCTCTGGGTGAAGAAATTCCTCCTCATCTCAGTCCTAAATGGCTTACCCCTTATCCTTAGACTGTGACCCCTGGTTCTGGACTCCCCGACCATCGGGAACATCCTTCCTGCATCTAGACTGTCCAGTCCTGTTAGAATTTTATAAGTTTCAATGAGATCCCCTCTCATTCTTCTAAACTCCAGCGAATATAAGCCCAATCGGCCCAATCACTCCTCATACGTCATTCCTGCCATCTCAGGTATCAGTCTGGTGAATCTTCGCTGCACTCCCTCCATGGCAAGAACATCCTTCCTCAGATAAGGCGACCAAAACTGCACACAATACTCAAGATGTGGTCTCACCAAGGCCCTGTACAACTGCAGCAAGACATCCTTGTTCCTGTACTCGAACCCTCTCGCTACGAAGGCCAACATACCATTTGCCTTCTTAACCGCCTGCTGCACCTGCATGCTTACCTTCAGCAACTGGTGCACAAGCACACCCAGGTCTCGTTGCACTTCCCCTTCTCCCAATCTATTGCCATTCAGATAATAATCTGCCTTCCTGTTTTTGACACCAAAGTAGATAACCTCACATTTATCCACATTTAACCTTACTGTAACTTGCTGATAAAAGATCATCAGTCACCTCCCCGCCCACCCCCCCACCCCCGCCCCCCGCCGACCCACCGTACCTGACCGATGCTGGTTGCGAGAAACGACTTCCTTGCTCTGTGAATCTCCGGATACGCCTCCGGACCCTGGACCGTGACCTCCGTCTCCGCGGCAACCTCGATGCCTGGCCGGCCCATCGGCAAGCTCGCCATCTTCTTCGCTAAAGCCTGCGTGGAAGTCAGTCAGAACGGAGGGTCAAAGGGGTAACGGTGGTGGTGATGATGATGGTTAAGACGAGGGTGGGGGAGGAGGCGCAGGGAACGAGGGGAGGCGGGGGGAAGGAGAGGAGGCGGGGGGAAGGAGAGGAGGCGGGGGGAAGGAGAGGAGGCGGGGGGAAGGAGCAGAGGCGGAGCGAAGGAGAAGAGGCGGGGGGAAGGAGAAGAGGCGGGGGGAAGGAGAAGAGGCGGGGGGAAGGAGAAGAGGCGGGGGGAAGGAGAAGAGGCGGGGGGAAGGAGAGGAGGCGGGGGGGAAGGAGAGGAGGCGGGGGGAAGGAGAGGAGGCGGGGGAAGGAGAGGAGGCGGGGGAAGGAGAGGAGGCGGGGGAAGGAGAGGAGGCGGGGGGAAGGAGAGGAGGCGGGGGGAAGGAGAGGAGGCGGGGGGAAGGAGAGGAGGCGGGGGGAAGGAGAGGAGGCGGGGGGAAGGAGAGGAGGCGGGGGGAAGGAGAGGAGGCGGGGGGAAGGAGAGGAGGCGGAGCGAAGGAGAAGAGGCGGGGGGAAGGAGAAGAGGCGGGGGGAAGGAGAAGAGGCGGGGGGAAGGAGAAGAGGCGGGGGGAAGGAGAAGAGGCGGGGGGAAGGAGAAGAGGCGGGGGGAAGGAGAAGAGGCGGGGGGAAGGAGAAGAGGCGGGGCGAAGGAGAAGAGGCGGGGGGAAGGAGAAGCGGCGGGGGGAAGGAGAAGCGGCGGGGGGAAGGAGAAGCGGCGGGGGGAAGGAGAAGAGGCGGGGCGAAGGAGAAGAGGCGGGGGGAAGGAGAAGAGGCGGGGGGAAGGAGAAGAGGCGGGGGGAAGGAGAAGAGGCGGGGGGAAGGAGAAGAGGCGGGGCGAACGAGAAGAGGCGGGGCGAACGAGAAGAGGCGGGGCGAACGAGAAGAGGCGGGGCGAACGAGAAGAGGCGGGGCGAACGAGAAGAGGCGGGGCGAACGAGAAGAGGCGGGGCGAACGAGAAGAGGCGGGGCGAACGAGAAGAGGCGGGGCGAACGAGAAGAGGCGGGGCGAACGAGAAGAGGCGGGGCGAACGAGAAGAGGCGGGGCGAACGAGAAGAGGCGGGGGAAGGAGAAGAGGCGGGGGGAAGTTGAAGAGGCGGGGGGAAGGAGAAGAGGCGGGGGGAAGGAGAAGAGGCGGGGGGAAGGAGAAGAGGCGGGGCGAACGAGAAGAGGCGGGGGGAAGGAGAAGAGGCGGGGCGAAGGAGAAGAGGCGGGGCGAAGGAGAAGAGGCGGGGCGAAGGAGAAGAGGCGGGGCGAAGGAGAAGAGGCGGGGCGAAGGAGAAGAGGCGGGGCGAAGGAGAAGAGGCGGGGCGAAGGAGAAGAGGCGGGGCGAAGGAGAAGAGGCGGGGCGAAGGAGAAGAGGCGGGGCGAAGGAGAAGAGGCGGGGCGAAGGAGAAGAGGCGGGGCGAAGGAGAAGAGGCGGGGCGAAGGAGAAGAGGCGGGGCGAAGGAGAAGAGGCGGGGCGAAGGAGAAGAGGCGGGGCGAAGGAGAAGAGGCGGGGCGAAGGAGAAGAGGCGGGGCGAAGGAGAAGAGGCGGGGCGAAGGAGAAGAGGCGGGGCGAACGAGAAGAGGCGGGGGGAACGAGAAGAGGCGGGGGGAACGAGAAGAGGCGGGGCGAACGAGAAGAGGCGGGGGGAAGGAGAAGAGGCGGGGGAAGGAGAAGAGGCGGGGGGAAGGAGAAGAGGCGGGGGAAGGAGAAGAGGCGGGGGGAAGAAGAGGCGGGGGGAAGGAGAAGAGGCGGGGGGAAGGAGAAGAGGCGGGGGGAAGGAGAAGAGGCGGGGCGAACGAGAAGAGGCGGGGCGAACGAGAAGAGGTGGCAGATATGAAATCGCACCCTCGGACTCGAGTGACGGTAGTACAGGTATGAACAGCCCCTCATTTGACCCAATTAAAACAGCGACAAAATTTCTTCCTTTGTTCTAACGTTTCTCCGACCTGTTCGCCACTCTGCCAGAAGGTAGGTGAAGATTTTTTTTCTCAGTACCTGACTGAAGCTGCCTTTGAGTATTGACTTCCTCGCTCTGTGGACCTCCTGGTTCTCGTCCTGAGCGTGGACTGCGTGCTCTGCCTCCGCCGGTCCAGGGACCTCACCAACTGCCCGCCCAATGGGCAAGCTCGCCAACTTCTCTGCCAGGCTCTGTGCGGAGTTAGACAACGAGAGGGGAAAAAAAACACCCAATCAAATGCGTCACCGTGTGTCCTCGAGTTGAGCAGCGCTCCCTCAGTACTGCCCCTCCGACAGTGCAGCACTCCCTCAGTACTGCCCCTCCGACAGTGCGGCGCTCCCTCAGTACTGCCCCTCCGACTGTGCGGCGCTCCCTCAGTACTGCCCCTCCGACTGTGCGGCGCTCCCTCAGTACTGCCCCTCCGACTGTGCGGCGCTTCCTCAGTACAGCCCCTCCGACAGTGCAGCGCTCCCTCAGTTCTGCCTCTCCGACAGTGCTGCACTCCCTCAGTACTGCCCCTCCGACAGTGCAGCGCTCCCTCAGTACTGCCCCTCCCGACAGTGCAACGCTCCCTCAGTACCGCCCCTCCGACAGTGCGGCGCTCCCTCAGTACTGACCCTCTGACAGCGTTGCACTCCCTCTGTACTGCACTGGGAGTGTCAGCCTAGATGTTTGTGTTCAAGTCTCTGGAGTGGGAGGTGAACACTCAATCTTCTGACTCAGATGGTGAGAGTGATACCCACTGAGCCACACTGTGACCTAAGATACCAAGAAGCAATCTGCCAAGATAACCTGCTTTAACGCATGGATTAAAAGTAAGTTTTTAAGAAGGCGCCGGTCCAGAGCAGGACTGTCGTTCCTCCAGCCGCCAGCTCAGCGGTGTGACCTCGCACCACCCCTCCCACTCTACTCGCCAGTGAGAGCAGCGTACACAGGTAAAGACCCTCGACGAGCTCCCGTCGTGTCTGCTCCCCGCAACCTGCCGTCGACGCTTACAGCAGACGGCAGCTCGGCTGAGGGTAAACCGGGCAGATCTCCTGTCCATTAGCATCACAAAGAAGGGCCTCGTTCGGGTCGAGCAGGAGACCCCCCTCCCTCGTGGGCCCTGTGATTGGCCCACACTGCGTCTGGTCGGTGCCTGATGGAGACCGGCACCTGTCCGAGGAAGGGGAGGAGAGTGTCAAGGGGGGACGGTGACGCCAGGAAGCTGGGATACTTGCTGTTATAAATCTCATCGTCATAAAGAAACTACTCATGAAGTAACACTGGACGGCCAGCTGGTGGCGCCGTCCAAGGAGTATAAATACTCGGGCGTGGGCCCAGCTGGCCCAGGGACATTTTGTAAGACAGGAACTAGTGAAGTACAACTAGACCTCCATGTTCTGAAACAAGCTGATTAAAGCCTTGCTTTATACTCAAACCAAGTGAGTTTTATTACTTCACTTGCTGTGCATCCACCACCAAGAGTGATGGAAAAACTCACCAGGACGCCAGACGGCCGACGGGAACAGCTGCGGCTGAAGAAAACACTTCAAGTAACATTCCCAACACGCTTTTGGGAGGGAGGTATACAGGTACATTTTCTTTTTGCTCTTTTGCTGGCAGACCCCATCCCCACTCAGTCACCTCCGCTTCTTTAAACATTGCCAGAACCGGTCCGACGCTCCGCAGAAGGTGCGCGAGCCTGCTGCTCGCCGTACCTGACTGAAGCTGCCTTTCAGTATCGACTTCCTCGCTCGGTGGACCTCCTGGTTCTCGTCCTGAGCCTGGACTGCGTGCTCTGCCTCCGCCGGTCCCCCGGGGGCCTGGCCCGCCCGCTCAGGGGGCACACTCCCCAACTCCGCTGGCAATCTCTGCGTAGAATTGGGTAAGAGTTGCAAAGAACAGCAGGATTATTGGGCTGGCAGGTGTGGAGGGTACAATACTTTACAGGGGAGGGCACTATATAAATTGAATACCCGAGGAGTGAAAATCCAAACTTAAGTGAATGAAATCTGGGTTCACAATCTCTTATTCCACTCCACATCATGCAGATCCAGGGTGGTCCTTCAACCCTCCAGGATTGCTCTGGAGTCTGCAAGACTGCTTATGGGGAAGCTAGATAAGTACACGAGGGAGAAAGATATGCTGTCTCGGCACCTGCTTAATATGTTACATCTCCAGCTTTTTCCAGTTCTGATGAAGGGTCCCAGACCTGAAACGTTAACTCTGTTTCTCTCTCCTCGATGCTGCCTGACCTGCTGAGTATTTCCAGCATTTTCTGTTGTTATTTCAGATTTCCAGCATCTGCAGTATTTTGCTATTGTCGAAGGATATGCTGATGGGGTGAGATGAAGAGGGGTGGGAGGAGGCTCGTGTGGAGCATAAACACCCACACGGACCAGTTGGACCGAACGGCCTGTTTCTCAACCTCGGTGTCGTATTTGACCCTGAAATGAACTTCTGACCACATATCCGCAGCATGACTAAGATCGTCTGCTTCCACGCCCGTCTCCGCCCATCCGCTGCTGAAACCCTCATCCATGCCTTTGCCTCGACTATTCCAACGCGCTCCTGGCCGGCCTCCCACGTTCTACCCTCCGTAAACTTGAGGTCATCCAAAACTCGGCTGCCCGTGTCCTAACTCGCACCAAGTCCCGTTCGCCCATCACCCCTGTGCTCGCTGACCTACATTGGCTCCCGGTTAAGCAGCGCCTCGATTTCAAAATTCTCATCCTTGTTTTCAAATCCCTCCATGGCCTCCTTGCCCCTCTC
Source organism: Somniosus microcephalus (assembly GCF_052327205.1). Lineage (NCBI taxonomy): Eukaryota > Metazoa > Chordata > Chondrichthyes > Squaliformes > Somniosidae > Somniosus > Somniosus microcephalus. Next base: position 45,830 of record NW_028225906.1, read on the forward strand.
TATCTCTGCAATCTCCTCCAGCCCGACAATCCCCCTCGGGATATCTGCGCTCCTCTGATTCTGCCCTCTTGAGCATCCCTGATTATAATCGCTCAACCTTTGGCAGCCGTGCCTTCTGTTGCCTGGGCCCTAAGCTCTAGAATTCCCTGCCTAAACCTCTCCGCCTCGCTACCTCTCTTTCCTCCTTTAAGACGCTCCTTAAAACCTACCTCTTTGACCAAGCTTTTGGTCACCTGCCCTAATTTCTCCTTATGGGGCTTGGTGTCAAATTTTTCGACTTTTAACACTCCTGTGAAGCGCCGTGGGACGTTTTGCTACGTTAAAGGCGCTATATAAATACAAGTTGTTGGTGTTTCTGCGCTATACGTTCGTAAATGTAAAAACAATCTCTCTGCATCGCCGTCCCACCTTGCAACCTGCCGCAAGTCAAGCACAGGCCTGGTTCTGCAAGTACTCCTGTGCAATTAGTTCAGCCCCTCACCGCTGCAGCACATCCATTGTATCCATGCTGTATTCCCCAAATGTATTGAAGACTTGAAGCCAGGTGCAAAACAAAGAGATAGAGATCTTGTAGTTCTATAGCACCTTTCGCGACCTCGGCACGTCCTTTACAGCCAATGAAGTACTTATTGAAGAGCAGTCACTGTTGTTATGTAGGAAACGCGGCAGCCAATTTGCGCACAGCAAGCTCCCACAAACATCAATGTGATAATGATCAGATCATCTGTTTTTTAGTGATGTTGATTAAGGGATAAAATTTGGCCCCAGGACACCGGGCAGAAGGCCCCGCTCTTCTTTAAAATAGGATATTTTCACGTCCACCTGAGGGGGCAGACGGGGCCTCGGTTTAATGTCGCATCCGAAAGACGGCACCTCCGACAGCGCAGCGCTCCCTCTGTACTGCCCCTCCGACAGTGCGCCGCTCCCTCAGTACCGCCCCTCCGACAGTGCGGCGCTACCTCAGTACTGCCCCTCCGACCGTGCGGCGCTACCTCAGTACTGCCCCTCCGACAGTGCGGCGCTACCTCAGTACTGCCCCTCCGACAGTGCAGCGCTCCCTCAGTACTGCCCCTCCGACAGTGCAGCGCTCCCTCAGTGCCGCCCCTCCGACAGTGCAGCCACCCCTCAGTACTGTCCCTCCGACAGTGCGGCGCTACCTCAGTACTGCCCCTCCGACAGTGCGGCGCTACCTCAGTACTGCCCCTCCGACAGTGCGGCGCTACCTCAGTACTGCCCCTCCGACGGTGCATCGCTCCCTCAGTACTGCCCCTCTGACAGTGCCACACTCCCTCAGTACTGCCCCTCCGACAGTGCGGCGCTCCCTCAGTACTGCCCCTCCGACAGCGCAGCACTCCCTCAGTACTGCGCCTCCGACAGTGCGGCGCTCCCTCAGTACTGCCCCTCCGACAGTGCGGCGCTACCTCAGTACTGCCCCTCCGACAGCGCAGCACTCCCTCAGTACTGCGCCTCCGACAGTGCTGCGCTCCCTCAGTACTGTCCCTCCGACAGTGCGGCGCTACCTCAGTACTGCCCCTCCGACGGTGCATCGCTCCCTCAGTACTGCCCCTCCGACAGCGCGGCGCTCCCTCTGTACTGCCCCTCCGACAGTGCAGCGCTCCCTCAGTACTGTCACTATGACAGTGCGGCGCTCCCTCAGCACTGCCCCTCCGACAGCGCAGCGCTCCCTCAGTACTGCCCCTCCGACAGTGCAGCGCTCCCTCAGTACTGCCCATCCGACACTGCAGTGATCCATCAGTACTGCCCCTCCGACAGTGCGGCGCTCCCTCAGTACTGCTCCTCCGACAGCGCAGCACTCCCTCAGTACTGCCCCTCCGACAGCGCAGCACTCCCTCAGTACTGACCCTCCGACAGCGCAGCGCTCCCTCAGTACTGACCCTCCGACAGCGCAGCGCTCCCTCAGTACTGCACTGGGACTGGTGCCAGCTTAGATTATGGGCTCAAGTCTCTGGAGTGGGGACTCGAACCCTCGACCTTCTGACTCAGAGGCGAGGGAGAGAGCGAGCTACCCACTGAGCCGGGGCAGTTTCAAAATGACGGAGAAATGCATCAGTTTTTCAAAGACTCCCGCTAACCATGTTCGGATGACAAGCCAATCGCGTGCGCCTGTTCCCTCACATCGCGATAGGACTTTGCTTCACAACCTCAACACACCCTTTACTCCACCCATCCTCCCCGACAACCCCTCCCCACCGCCAAATTTCTTTATAAAAAAGCTCGTTCGTATGGAAAGAAAATAAAATCATCAGGGTACACCCAAGTCAGCACTATCATCTGCCCTAATCTGCCTCTGTATTGCAATCCCGACCACTCCTTACTTGAAGCCGATATTACACAAAAGCAAAATCACCTGTTTTGTATGAAGTTAATAGAAGTCCCAACACATAGAGTCATAACAGCACAAAAGGAGGCCATTCGGCCCATCGAGTCGGTGCCGGCTCTCTGTAGAGCAATCCAGTCAGTCCCATTCCCCCGCTCTATCTCCGTAGCCCTGCAAGTTTATTTCCCTCAAGTGTCTATCCAGTCTCCCCTTAAAAACTTTGAGTGTCTCCGCTTCCACCACTTCCATCAGCAGCGAATTCCAGGTCCTCATCACTCGCTGCGTAAAAAAGCTTTTCCTCACATTCCCCCCTGCATCTCTTGCCCAAAACCTTAAATCTGTGTCCCTTAGTCCTTGTACCATCAACTAGTGGGAACAACCTTTCCCCATCTAGCCTATCCAAACCCGTCATAATCACCCCTCAACCTCCATTGCTCTAATGAAAACAAATCCAGCTTCTCCAAGCTGTCCTTGTAGCTAAGATCCCCCACCCCCGGAACCATTCTGGTAAATCTCCTCCGCACCCTCTCAAGGGCCTTCACATCCTTCCTAAAGTGTGGTGACCAGAACTGGACACAATACTCCAGTTGTGGGCTAACCAGCGTTTTATAAAGGTTCAGCATAACTTCTCTACTTTTGTACTTCTTCTTCTTATCGTGTCCACGGACAGTCTATACATAGCCCAGCCAGAACTGGACACATTTTTGCGCCTTGTTGTTGGATTCAGCAAGATCTGCAACAGTGCAGGGTTCCTCTAACGATGGGCATTGCAGGAGATGTTGCATAGTCTGTGCCTCAGTTCCACATTACTCTCATCCAACGCAAGCAGGTGCCAAATGGAAAATGGCCACGGGGTCCCATCAGGGTCGGTAAGAACATAAGAAATAGGAGCAGGAGTTGGCCATTCGGCCCTTCGAGCCTGCTCCGCCATTCAATGAGATCATGGCTGATCTTCTGCCTCAACTCCATTCACCGGCCCTATCGCCATACCCCTTGATGCCTTTACTAGTCAGAAATCTATCGACTTCTTCTGTTTTGAATATACCCAATGACTGAGCCTCCACAGCCCTCTGGGGTAGAGAATTCCAAAGATTCACCACCCTCTGTGTGAAGAAATTTCTTCTCATCTCTTCTCATTACAGGAAAGATGTGATTGCACTAGAGAGGGTACAGAGGAGATTTACAAGGATGTTGCTGGGAGTAGAGAATCTTAGCTATGAGGAAAGACTGGATAGGCTGGGTCTGTTTTCATTGGAACAGAGGAGGCTGAGGGGAGACCTTATTGAGGTGTATAAAATTATGAGGGGCCTAGATAAAGTGGATAAAAAGGACCTATTTCCCTTAGCAGAGGGGCCAAAAACCAGGAGGCACAGATTTAAAGTAATTGGTGGAAGGTTTAGAGGGGACTTGAGGGGAAATGTCTTCACCCAGAGGGTTGTGGGGGGTCTGGAACTCACTGCCTGAAAGGGTGGTAGAGGCAGGAACCCTAACCACATTTAAAAAGTACTTGGATGTGCACTTGGGATGCTCGAACCTGCAGGGCTACGGACCAAGAGCTGGGAAGTGGGATTAGGCTGGATCGCTCTTTGTTGGCCGGCGCGGACACGATGGGCCAAAATGGCCTCCTTCCGTGCTGTAACTTTCTATGATTCTATGATCTCAGTCCTGAATGGCCTACCCTTTATCCTGAGGCTGTGGCCCCTGGTTCTAGACTCCCCAGCCAAGGGAAACATTCTCCCAGCATCCACCCTATCAAGCCCTGTAATCATGTTGTACGCTTCAATGAGATCCCCTCTCATTCTTCTGAATTCAAGAGAATACAGGCCTAGTTTACTCAATCTCTTCTCATACGACAGTCCCGCCATCCCAGGAATCAATCTCGTATTGCAAAGCCACTGGATTTTTCTCATTTCTCGTGCCTCACCTTGCCTTGGATTGAAGGTTAAACCTACCGTACTAAAATGCGGTGGTCAGATACAAAAAATAATCAAAAAGCTAACGGAATGCTAACCTTTATAATTACCATTTACACCTTTGATTGCTGTGATTATCTCTCTGCCGAGGTGTGATAAATGGCAGTTAGAAAGATTACCTGTAAACATCTGACATTATTCTCTGACTATATAAGCTGTGTTTTTATGCATCTCTCCACTTCACCCGACGAAGGAGCAGCGCTCCGAAAGCTGGTGATTTCAAATAAAGCTGTTGGACTATAACCTGGTGTTGTGTGATTTCTTACATTTATAATTAGAGGGCTAGAGTATAAAGGGGAGGTAGTTTTGCGACAGCAATACAAAGCCCTGGTCAGACCACATCCGGAGCACTGTGTACAGTTCTGGGCACCGCATCTTTAGAAAGGATATCTTGGCCTTGGAAGGAGTGCAGCACAGATTCACCAGAATGTTACCGAGGCTCCAAGGGTCAGATTATGAGGAGAGATTACATAAACTAGGCTCGTATTCCCCGGAATATAGATGGTTAAGGGGTGATTTAATTGAGGTTTTTAGGATTTTGAAATTGATACGGTAGATCGAGAGAATCTTTTTCCGCTGGTGGGGTGAGTCTAAGACAAGGGGACATAACCTTAAAATCAGAGCCAGGCCATTCAGGAGAGAACTTCGGCGCGCAAAGGGTGGTAGAAGTGCGGAACTCTCGCCCTCAAATAGCTCAATTAATCATTTTAAACCTGAGATCGATAAGATTTTTGTTTGGCCGAGGGTACAAAAGGATATGGAGTCAAGGCGGGTAGATGGAGCTGGGATCCAGATCAGCCGTGATCTCGCTGAATGGCGGAACAGGCTCGCGGGGCTGAATGGCCGCCTCCTGTTCCAGTGTTCCTACCCACGGCCACGGGTGATTATAAACTTGTTCATCTGCTCTGCCCGCTCGGTTTTGCTATCTGATCATAGAAACATAGAAGCAGGAGTAGGCTATTCGGCCCCTTGAGCCTGCCCCGCCATTCAATGAGATCATGGCTGATCATCCAAATTCAGCACCCTGTCGCGGCTTTCTCCCCATATCCCTTGATCCCTTTAGCCTTAAGAAATATATCCAACTCCTTCTTGAATATATTTAATGAATTGGCCTCAACTGCCTTCTGTGGTAGAGAATTCCACAGGTTCACCAATCTCTGGGTGAAGAAATTCCTCCTCATCTCTGTCCTAAATGGCTTACCCCTTATCCTTAGACTGTGAGCCCTGGTTCTGGACTCCCCCGCCATCGGGAACATCCTTCCTGCATCTAGTGGGAGGGGGAGGATCCAGTTGTCGTGGTCCATGTTGGTACCAACGACATAGATAGGACAAGGAAGGAGGTTCTGCTGAGGGAGTTTGAGCAGCTAGGGGCCAAATTAAAAAGCAGAACCACAAGGGTAATAATCTCTGGATTATTACCTGAGCCACGAGCGAATTTGGCTAGGACAAATAAAATTAGAGAGTTAAATGCGTGGCTCAAAGACTGGTGTGGGAGAAATGGGTTTTGCTTCCTGGGACACTGGCATCAGTACTGGGGCAGGAGGGAGCTGTTCCGTTGGGACGGGCTTCACTTGGCCAGTGCTGGGACTAGAGTCCTGGCGGATCATATAACTAGGGCTGTAGAGAGGGCTTTAAACTAACTAGTGGGGGGGAGGTTCCTAGAGAGCAAATAATAAAAATGACAACAGAGAAGGTAATAGACTTAGGTAGCAGTGGGGAAATTAAAAACCAGAGCGTGTCAGGAAGGGGCAGAAGGTATGGAGTAAAAGGTAAAGTAATAAAAAGGGCAAAAGCAGGAACTAAGTGTCACAAAACATCTTTGAAAGTTCTCTATCTGAATGCACGTAGCATTCGTAACAAAATAGATGAGTTAATGGCACAAATAACTACATATGGGTATGATCTTGTGGCCATTACAGAAACATGGCTGCAGGGTGACAATGCCTGGGAATTAAACATACCAGGTTATTTAACGATCAGGAAGGACAGGCAGGAAGGAAGGGGAGGTGGGGTGGCTATGTTAATAAAGGAAGGAATCACTGTAATACAGAGAAATGATATTGGGTCAAAAGATCAGGATAATGAAACAGTTTGGGTGGAGGTAAGGAATAATAAGGGGAAAAAAACACTAGTGGGCGTAGTCTATAGGCCTCCGAACAGTGGCAACTCTGTTGGACGGAGTATCAATCAGGAAATAGTTGAGACTTGTAATAAGGGAACATCTATAATTATGGGGGATTTCAACTATCATATTAATTGGACAAATCAAATTGGGCAGAGCAGCCTTGAGGATGAGTTCATTGAGTGTATTAGGGATGGATTTCTTGAGCAGTATGTAACTGAACCGACCAGGGGGCAAGCAACCTTAGATCTGGTCCTGTGTAACGAGACAGGATTAATTTTAAATGTCCTAGTAAAGGATCCCCTTGGAATGAGTGACCATAACATGGTTGAATTCCATATTCAATTAGAGGGTGAGAAGGTTGGATCTCAAACAAGCGTGCTAAGCTTGAATAAAGAAGACTATGAAGGTATGAGAGCGGAATTGAGTAGAGTGGATTGGGAAAATAGATTAAAGGGTAAGACGATACATGATCAGTGGTGTACATTCAAGGAGTTATTTTACAACTTCCAAAAAAATATATTCCACTGAGAAGAAAAGGGTGTAAAAGAAAAGACAGCCATCCGTGTAAAGAAATTAAGGATAGTATTCGACTAAAAACAAGGGCATATAAGGTAGCCAAATCTAGTGGGAGGATAGAGGATTGGGAAAACTTTAAAAGACAGCAAAAAATAACAAAAAGATTGATTAAGAAAGGGAAGACAGATTATGAAAGTAAATTAGCAAAAAATATAAAAACAGATAGCAAGAGTTTTTATAGTTATATAAAAAGAAAAAGGGTGGCTAAAGTAAATGTTGGTCCCTTAGAGGATGAGACCGGGAAATTAATGGTGGGAAATATGGAGATGGCAAACCACTGAATGAATATTTTACATCAGTCTTTACAGTAGAAGACACTAAGAATATCCCAACACTGGACAAACAGGGGGCTAAACGGGGGGAGGAGCTAAACACGATCAAAATCACTAAGTGGTACTCGGTAAAATAATGGGACTCAAGGCGGATAAATCACCTGGACCTGATGACTTACATCCTAGGGTCTTGAGGGAAGTGGCGGTAGGGATTGTGGATGCATTGGTAATAATTTTCCAAAACTCCCTGGACTCGGCAAAGGTCCCGGCAGACTGGAAAACTGCTAATGTAACACCCTTATTTAAAAAGGGCAGTAGACAGAAGGCTGGAAACTATAGACCGGTTAGCCTAACATCTGTGGTAGGTAAAATTTTGGAGTCCATTATTAAGGAGACAGTAACAGGACATTTGGATAATCATCATTTAATAGGACAAAGTCAGCATGGTTTTATGAAGGGGAAGTCATGTTTGACAAATTTGCTGGAGTTCTTTGAGGAAGTAACGTATAGGGTGGATAAAGGGGAACCAGTGGACGTAGTGTATTTAGACTTCCAAAAGGCATTTGACAAGGTGCCACACAAAAGATTATTGCTTAAGATAAAAAATCACGGGATTGGGGGTAATATTCTGGCATGGATAGAGGATTGGCTATCTAACAGAAGGCAGAGAGTTGGGATAAATGGTTCATTCTCAGACTGGCAATCAGTAACTAGTGGTGTTCTGCAGGGGTCAGTGCTGGGTCCCCAACTCTTTACAATCTATATTAACGATTTGGAGGGGGGGACCGAGTGTAACATATCAAAGTTTGCAGATGATACTAAGATGAGAGGGAAAGTAGTGAGTGAGGAGGACATAAAAAACCTGCAAGGGGACATCGACAGGCTAAGTAAGTGGGCAGAGATTTGGCAGATGGAATACAATACTGGAAAGTGTGAGGTTATGCACTTTGGCAGGAAAAATCGTAGAGCAAGTTATTATCTTAATGGCAAGAAACTGGAAAGTACTGAAGTACAAAGGGATCTGGGGGTCCTGGTGCACGAAACTCAAAAGGTTAGTATGCAGGTGCAGCAAGTGATTAAGAAGGCCAATGGAATGTTGGCTTCCATTGCTAGGGGGATAGAATATAAAAATAGGGAGGTATTGCTTCAGTTGTACAAGGTATTGGTGAGGCCGCACCTGGAATACTGCGTACAGTTTTGGTGTCCATACTTAAGAAAGGACATACTTGCTCTCGAGTCAGTACAAAGAAGGTTCACTCGGTTAATCCCGGGGATGAGGGGATGGACATATGAGGAGAGGTTGAGTAGATTGGGACTCTACTCATTGGAGTTCAGAAGAATGAGAGGCGATCTTATTGAAACATATAAGATTGTGAAGGGGTCGGATCGGGTGGATGCGGGGAAGATGTTCCCGATGATGGGTGAAACTAGAACTAGGGGGCATAGTCTTAGAATAAGGGGCTGCTCTTTCAAAACTGAGATGAGGAGGAACTACTTCACTCAGAGGGTGGTAGGTCCATGGAATATGCTGCCCCAAAAAGCTGTAGAAGCTACATCATTACATAAATTTAAAACAGAAATAGACAGTTTCCTAGAAGTAAAGGGAATTAAGGGTTACGGGGAGCGGGCAGGAATTTGGACATGAGTCTAGGTTCGGATCGGTCATGGCCCTGTGGGTAGCGGAGCGGGCCCAGGGGCTGTGTAGCCTGATCCTGCTCCGATTTCGTGTGTCTAATTCTGTTAGATTCAGGAGATGGTTCTGTGATAGTGGATTGGCGGTTAGGATCAGATCAGCCATGATCTTATTGAATGGCGGAGCAGGCTCGAGGGGCCGATTGGCCTACTCCTGCTCCTATTTCTTATGTTCTTATGTTCTAGTCTGCCCAGTCCTGTCAGAATTTTATAAGTTTCAATGAGATCCCTTCTCATTCTTCTAAACTCCAGCGAGTATAAGCACAATTTACCCAATCTCTCCTCATATGTCATTCCTGCCATCCCAGGTACCAGTCTGGTGAATCTTCGCTGCACTCCCTCCATGGCAAGAACATCCATCCTCAGATAAGGCGACCAAAGCTACACACAATACTCATGGTGTGGTCTCACCAAGGCCCTGTACAACTGCATCAAGACATCCTTGCTCCTGTACTCGAACCCTCTCGCTACGAAGGCCAACATACCATTTACCTTCTTAACCGCCTGCTGCACCTGCATGCTTACCTTCAGCGACTGGTGCACAAGGACACCCAGGTCTCGTTGCACTTCCCCTTCTCCCAATCTATTGCCGTTCAGTAGGGCAGGAAATGTGCCCACCAGCCCTTATGATTGGGACGTTGGAAGCAGCAACCGGGAGGATGGGAGTTTGGGCTATGTACGCGGGCTTGTGGCAGGGGGAAAACTACCTCTCCTCGGCTCACCATTCCTCCCTCTTGCAGCCCAGCCAAGATAGGGCACTCACCGGCGTTTGCGGGGCCGGGGGGGGGGGGAGAAGGCAAGTGGCCAGCGGGTGGCGCCAGAGTGCCCTGTGCGTAAGCGCTACCCGCGCGGGGCTTTGCGCGCGTGGGCGGGCGGGCGGGGGCTCGCTCGGTACCTGACTGCCGCCGGGTCTGGATATCGACTTCCGCGCTTTGTGGACCTTGGGCTTCTCGTCCGGAAGCAGGATCAGCCTCTGCGTCTCCACCGGGACCGCCGCCACCTCGTTCCCCGCCCGGCCGCTCGGCACGCTCAGCAGCTTCATGGCCAGGCTCTGGATGGAATTCGGCGACTTGCTGATCCCGGTTAGTGTCATCTTCGCCCTGTTGGCCCCCGGAGCCTTGGTGGGGGAGGCGGGGAACGTTTTGGCAGCATGACCTGAGGAAGAAAGGAATCATAGAATCAGAAGAGCACAGAAACATAGAAACTAGGAACAGGAGTAGGCCATTCGGCCCTTCGAGCCTGCTCCACCATTCAACGAGATCATGGCTGATCATCCAAACCCTAGCACCTGGTCCCTACACCGACAGCCATCCCACCCAAGCCCTATCCCCGTAACCCCGCGTATTTAATCCCCCCTAACACTAAGGGCCAATTTTTATCATGGCCAATCATCCTAACCCGCACATCTTTGGACTGTGGGAGGAAACCGGAGCACCCGGAGGAAACCCACGCAAACACGGGGAGAATGTGCAAACTCCACACAGACAGTCACCCGAGGCCGGATTTGAACCCGGGTCCCTGGCGCTGTGAGGCAATAGCGCTAACCACTATGCCACCGTGCTGCCATTCGGCCCGTCACGCCCCTGCCGGCTCTTTGAAAGAGCTGTCCAATTAGACCCGCTCCTATATCCCTGCAAATATTTCCTTTTCAAATATTTATCCAATTCCCTTTTGAAAGTTACAACAACTTGTATTTATCTCTAGACTTGACTATTCCGACACACTCCTGGCTGGCCTCCCACATTCTAATCTTTAAACATAGAAACATAGAAGATAGGAGCAGGAGTAGGCCATTCGGCCCCTCGAGCCTGCTCCGCCATTCAATGAGATCATGGCTTATCATCCAAATTCAGTACCCTGTCCCTGCCTTCTCGCCATATCCCTTGATCCCTTTAGCCTTAAGAAATATATCTAACTCCTTCTTGAATATATTTAATGAATTGGCCTCTGCGGCCCTCTGTGGTAGAGAATTCCACAGGTTCACCACTCTCTGGGTGAAGAAATTCCTCCTCATCTCTGTCCTAAATGGCTTACCCCTTATCCTTAGACTGTGACCCCTGGTTCTGGACTCCCCCGCCATTGGGAACATCCTTCCTGCATCTAGTCTGTCTAGTCCTGTTAGAATTTTATAAGTTTCAATGAGATCCCCTCTCATTCTTCTAAACTCCAGCGAGTACAAGCCCAATCGACCCAATCTCTCCTCATACGTCATTCCTGCCATCCCAGGTATCAGTCTGGTGAATCTTCGCTGCACTCCCTCCATGGCAAGAACATCCTTCCTCAGATAAGGCGACCAAAACTGCAAAACGTCCCAAAGCGCTGCACAGGAGTGGTTATAAGACAAAAAAATTTGACACCGAGCCACACAAGGAGATATTAGAGCAGGTGACCAAAACCTTGGTCAAAGAGGTAGGTTTTAAGGAGAGTCTTAAAGGAGGAAAGAGAGGTAGCGAGGCGGAGAGGTTTAGGCAGGGAATCCCAGAGCTTGGGGCCTCGGCAACAACAGAAGGCACGGCCACCAATGGTTGAGCGATTATAATCAGGGATGTTCAAGAGGGCAGAATTAGAGGAGCGCAGATATCTCGGCGGGGTTGTGGGGCTGGAGGAATTACAGAGATAGGAAGGTGGCGAGGCCATACAGGGATTTGAAAACAAGGATGAGAATTTTGAAATCAAGGCGCTGTTTAACCGGGAGCCAATGTAGGTCAGCGAGCACAAGGGTGATGGACGAACGGGACTTGGTGTGAGTTAGGACACGGGCAGCAGAGTTTTGGATGACCTCAAGTTTACGTAGGGTGGAATGTGGGAGGCCGGCCAGGAGTGTGTTGGAACAGTCAAGTCTAGAGGTAACAAAGGCATGGATGAGGGTTTCAGCAGCGGATGGGCTGAGGCGGGGCGGAGACGGGCGATGTTACGGAGGTGGAAGTAGGCGGTCTTAGTTATGCTGCGAGTATGTGGTCGGAAGCTCATTTCACGGTCAAATATGACACCAAGGTTGTGAACAGTGTGACTATTGAATCTGCTTCCACCACCCTTTCAACAACGGCAACTTGCATTTATATAGCGCCTTGAACGTAGTAAAACGTCCCAAGGCGCTTCACAGGAGCGTTATCGGACAAAATTTGACACCGAGCCACATAAGGAGGTATCAGGACAGATGACCAAAAGCTTGGTCAAAGAGGTAGGTTTTAAGGAGCGTCTTAAAGGAGGAGAGAGAGGCGGAGAGGTTTAGGGAGGGAATTCCAGAGCTGAGGGCCTAGGCAAGGCTGAAGGCACGGCCGCCAATGGTGCAGCGATTATACTCAGGGATGCTCAAGAGGGCAGAATTCGGGGAGCGCAGATATCTCAGGGGGTTGTGTGGCTGGAGGAGATTACAGATAGGGAGGGGCGAGGCCATGGAGGGATCTGAAAACAAGGATGAGAATTTTCTCTGACGGTTGTAGGGCTGGAGTTACTATTGAATCTGCTTCCACCACCCTTTCAGGCAGTGCATTCCAGATCAGACACAACTAACTCGCTGCGTAAAATAAAAAGTCTCATGTCGCCTCTGGTCCTTTTGCCAATCACTGTAAATCTGTATCCTCTGGTTGTCCAGCCAGTGGAAACGGTTTTCTCCCTATCTACTCTATCAAAGCCACTAAGGACAAGATGCCTGCCGCCGAGGCGGGAGAAAACTCCTGGGAATAATGAGCGGACTGGTTCAGGACAGTGTCGGCTGGGAACAGAGACGTGTTAACAGAGGGGCAAAGAGGAAAAGTAGGAGCTCTTGGGCTTCACCTGGGAGACCTTTGGTGGGAAGAGGTCCGGGTTGAGATCCTGGCCGACTGATGGTCACCGTGTCAGAGGCCGGCGACTCCAGGCCCAGACGGGGCTCGCCCGATTTGCCCTGCCCCTCTTTGCCCCCCGCCTCTTCCCCTCGGAGGCCTGTAACCGCGACGGCTTCTGGACGATCCGCCATGGGGGGCTTCGCCACGACCTCCTGGCTGGTCCCGGTGGAAGGCGCTTCCTTGCTGCACTGCGAAGCAACGTTTCCCATCACACTTGCGGTGCCCGTCGCGGGATTCGACGCTTGCCCCAGCTTCTTGGAGGCCGTATCCACCGCTTCGCCAATCGCTGCAAAAAAAAATAATAAAACACGGGCACGTTTACTTCCCGGGGCACAGCGTGACGCGTCGCACCATCATCCTGTCGCTGCACGTTCAACTGAGGGAGAAGCTCAGACACCATCCAGGACAAAGCAGCCCGCTTGATTGGCACCCCATCCACCACCTTAAACATTCACTCCCTCCACCACCGGCGCACCGTGGCTGCAGTGTGTACCATCTACAAGATGCACTGCAGCAACTCGCCAAGGCTTCTTCAACAGCACCTCCCAAACCCGCGACCTCTTCCACCTAGAAGGACAAGGGCAGTAGGCGCATGGGAACACCACCACCTCCAAGTTCCCCTCCAAGTCACACACCATCCTGACTTGGAAATATATCGCCGATCCTTCTTCGTTGCTGGGTCAAAATCCTGGAACTCCCTCCCTAACAGCACTGTGGGAGCACCTTCACCACACGGACTGCAGCGGTTCAAGGCGGCGGCTCACCACCACCTTCTCAAGAGCAACTCGGGATGGGCAATAAATGCTGGCCTTGCCAGCGATGCCCACATCCCGTGAATGAATTTTTAAAAATCCACCAAAACCCCAGGACTCTTTCCTGCTATCTTACATCAAGCACGATGCCGCTAAATCCAGATTCTCGGCCCTCCTGCCTAAACAGTGACAGGATCGGAAAAAGTCAACATGGATTTACAAAAGGTAAATCGTGCTTGACTAATCTACTGGAATTTTTTGAGGATGTAACTGGTAGAATAGATAAGGGAGAACCAGTGGATGTGGTGTATTTGGACTTTCAGAAGGCTTTCGATAAAGTCCCGCATAAGAGATTAGCGTGTAAAGTTAAGGCACATGGGATTGGGGGCAAGGTACTGACTTGGATAGAGAACTGGTTGGCAGACAGGAAGCAAAGAGTTGGAATAAACGGCTCTTTTTCCGAGTGGCAGGCAGTGACTAGTGGGGTACAGCAGGGTTCGGTCCTTGGACCCCAGCTATTCACAATATATATTAATGATCTAGACAAGGGAACTAGATGTAATATCTCCAAGTTTGCAGATGACACAAAGCTGGGTGGGCGTGTGTGCTGTGAAGAGGATGCCGAGAAACTCCAGTATGATTTGGACAGGTTGGGTGATTGGGCAGATGCAGTATAATGTGGATAAATGCGAGGTTATCCACTTTGGTGGCAAAAACAGGAAGGCAGATTATTATCTGAATGGCAATAGATTGGGAGAAGGGGAAGTGCAACGAGACCTGGGTGTCCTTGTGCACCAGTCGCTGAAGGTAAGCATGCAGGTGGTTAAGAAGGCAAATGGTATGCTGGCCTTCATAGCGAGAGGGTTCGAGTACAGGAACAAGGATGTCTTGCTGCAGTTGTACAGGGCCTTGGTGAGACCACACCTTGAGTATTGTGTGCAGTTTTAGTCGCCTTATCTGAGGAAGGATGTTCTGGCCATGGAGGGAGTTCAGCGAAGATTTACCAGACTGATACCTGGGATGGCAGGAATGACGTATGAGGAGAGATTGGGTCGATTGGGCTTATATTCGCTAGAGTTTAGAAGAATGAGAGGGGATCTCATTGAAACTTATAAAATTCTAACAGGACTAGACAGACTAGATGCAGGAAGGATGTTCCCAATGGCGGGGGAGTCCAGAAACAGGGGTCACAGTCTAAGGATAAGGGGGTAAGCCATTTAGGACAGAGATGAGGAGGAATTTCTTCACCCAGAGTGGTGAACCTGTGGAATTCTCTACCACAGAAGGCAGTTGAGGCCAAGTCATTAAATATATTCAAGAAGGAGTTAGATATATTTCTTAAAGGCTAAAGGGATCAAGGGATATGGGGAGAAGGCAGGGACACGGTACTGAATTTGGATGATCAGCCATGATCTCATTGAATGGCGGAGCAGGCTCTGGGGCCGAATGGCCTACTCCTGCTCCTATCTTCTATGTTTCTATGTTGATCTCATTGACGCTATCCATGTGGGACTCCATCTTCACCTCTCTGCCCTTTGACATGGCCTGCCAGACGACACACAAATCCCACGGGCACTGTTTGGAGAAGGGGCAGGGGAGTTCTCCTGGTGTACTGGTCAACAGCCCAGCCTCGGCCAACACCACCCAAAACAGGTTGCCGTGCCACTCAGCTCGCGCTGCCTCTTGTGGGATCTTGCTGCGCACAAAAAATGGCTGCCGGGTTCGCTGCCCTAACGACGGTCATTTTCAACGGGCCACCTTACCTCGACTTACTCTGCCGCTGGGGCTCGTCTCCAGCACCAGGAGGCCTGGTTCTGCTGCGGCCTGAACCTTACTGTTCGGTTCCCCCTGAATAAAGAGGAGCAAAGAAATTCAGAAGAGCCGGCAGACAAACAAACTGTCCCGATTTGATGAATCCTCCTCACCATCTCCCCACCCCACCCACCCAAATTTGACACGAGACGCCCATGGGTTCGAGGCGGTTCCAGCTCGTAAACAGACAACCCCTTCTACCTTTTCGCCTTACCTTCCTTCAAACTTGACTTCACCCTGATTTGCAACCAAGAGAGTCAGCCAGTGGCTCCGTGGGTAGCTCTCTCTCTCTCGCCTCTGAGTCAGAAGGTTGTGTGTTCAAGCCCCACTCCAGAGACTCGAGCACCAAATTCCAGGCTGACACTCCCAGTGCAGTGCTGAGGGAGTGCTGCACTGTCAGAGGTGCCCGTCTTTCGGATGAGACGTTAAACCGAGGCCCCGTCTGTTCTCTCAGGTGGATGTAAAAGATCCCATGGCCACTATTTCGAAGAAGAGCAGGGGGGGAAGTTCTCCCCGGGTGTCCTGAGGCCAATATTTATACCACAAGCCACATAACAGAAACAGATGAGCTGGTCATTGTCACATTGCTGCATTTGTGGGAGCTTGCTGTGCGCAAATTGGTTGCCACGTTTCCTTCATTACAACAGTGACTCCACTTCAAAAGTACTGCATTGGCTGTAAAGCGCTTTGGGGGCGTCCTGAGGTCGTGAAAGGCGCTATATAAATGCAAGTCTTTCTTTGGCTCTGCTTTTTATAATCCCTTTGTATTGCACTCTTTCAGTTGGGAGAGCGGTGGCATGGAGTGAGGGACTGGCACAGGTAGGGCAACAGTGCGGAGTTGAAAATGACCGATTGTACTGACCTGACCCGTGACGGTGTCAAAGAGCTGCACTGAAAAACCGAAGCAAAGACGCATGCCACACTGCGAGGCACTCAGTGGAGAGACTACCAGACAAGTCAAGGAACGCTCGAAAACCGAGCTTCAGCTGGAAAATCCTTTCTCTGTATTTGATTGTTGGATATTACACCGTACATACAGCACAGGAACAGGCCATTCGGCCCAACTCTCGCTGCCGGTGTTTATGCTCCACACGAGCCTCCTCCCACCCCTCTTCATCTAACCCCATCAGCATATCCTCCTATTCCTTTCTCCCTCATGTGTTTATCCAGCTTCCCCTTAAATACATCTCCGCTATTTGCCTCAACTCCTCCCTGTGGTAGCGAGTTCCACATTCTCACCGCTCTCTGGGTAAAAGAAGTTTCTCCTGAATTCCCGATTGGATTTTTCAGTGACTATCTTATATTTATGGCCCCTAGTTCTGGTCCTGCCCGCAAGTGGAAACATCTTCTCTATGCCTACCCTACTGCGGGAGTTAGGAATTTAACACTATCCTCGGGAAGAATGAGCACGATTGTGTGATGGTGCCAGAGTCTTTCTTTCAACCCAGCGAGAATGAAGGGAGATTTGGTAATAATGTACATTTAACCACTTATAATTACTGACTGCACGCAGGTGGATATAAACTCCACCAATCCATCATCTATTAACTGCAATTGATCGATGTAATGCTGTCACTGGGCTTCTTTACACCACTGACAAAAGCCTTCAGCCAGTGTGCTTGTTCTCTGACGCTCTCTTTTGATTACCACAAGCTCCCACCAGCATTACCACCACCTCCACCAGCAAACTTGTAACCGCCAGCAACTCGACCCAGTGAAAACATGACATTCTCTCCCCTGAAGGTGTTCACTCCTTGCTGGGCCCGTATTAACCTGACACCATGTCCGAACGACGCATAGAGGAGTCTCGAATGTGACTGTTGATGGGCTATAAGAACATAAGAAATAGGAGCAGGAGTAGGCCAATCGGCCCCTCGAGCCTGCTCCGCCATTCAATAAGATCATGGCTGATCTGATCCTAACCGCCAATCCACTATCACAGAACCATCTCCTGAATCTAACAGAATTAGACACACGAAATAGGAGCAGGATCAGGCTACACGGCCCCTGGGCCCGCTCCGCTACCCACAGGGCCATGACCGATCCGAACCTGGACTCATGTCCAAATTCCTGCCCGCTCCCCGTAACCCTTAAACATAAAAGAGACTTGCATTTCTCCAGCGCCTTTCACCACCTCAGGACGTCCCAAAGCGCTTTACAGCCAATGAAGTACTTTTTGAAGTGTTGTAAAGTAGGCAATGCAGCAGCCAATTTGCACACAGCAAGCTCCCACAAACAGCAATGTGATAATGGCCCAGTAATTCCGGGCCCAACGCGTGAGTACGGACGGGGTACTCACGCGTGGGCCCGATGGAAGTGCCGGTTTTCAGCATGCACGGAAAACCGGCATTTCCTGTCCTCTGAACCAAGGGGTTCAGAGGACGAACGTGTGCGCGCAGGAGTCTGCGCGTGCGCGCTGAAATTCCTTTTTTTCCACAGGTTTGCGCGTGTGTAAGGGCCTCTCCTTTTTACGAATGTAAAAAGGAGACGTAAGGACTTCATTCTTTAAGGTAAGTGGTCTATTACTTAAAATTATAACATTTTTTCCACAGCTTCATTGTTTTTAAGGACTTTACAGTAAGGTAAGTGTAGTTTTAGACCCGATTTCTTAAAAAATTATTTTTTTCAATAATTTGATTAATTGTTTAAAATAGTTTTTTTAAGTTATTTATAGTTTATTTAATTATTGGGATGTTTTTTGAAATTTTATTTAAAGTTAAACTAGTCTTTTGGGCGCCGGTACTTTTCATGAGTTTGACAGTTCTTACTATCAAACTCATGAATGAAGTTTCCCCTCCCCTGATTGGCTGCACAGTGCTCACCTGATCCCAGCCGGCACATCGCACTAACTGCGCCGCTGGATCAGGCAAGCACATCGCGCCGACATCTGAACCAGGCCAGTGACAGGAATTCCAAGCAGGCCCAGGCTGAAGATGTCAGTGCGCCGGGTAAGTGCACATCGGGGGCTTGCACGCGCAAGCCCCCGAACCTAATTTCTGGGCCAATGACCAGATAATCTGTTTTTGTGATGTGGATTGTGGGATAAATATTGGCCCAGGACACCGGGGAGAACTCCCCCTGCTCTTCTTCGAAATAGTGGCCATGGGATCTTTTACGTCCACCTGAGAGAGCAGATAGGGCCTCGGTTTAACATCTCATCCGAAAGACGGCCCCTCCGACAGTGCAGCGCCCCTTCAGTACTGGCATTGGGAGTGTCAGTTGAGGCCAATTCATTAAATATATTCAAGACGGAGTTAGATATATTTCTTAAGGCTAAAGGGATCAAGGGATATGGGGAGAAAGCAGGGACAGGGTACTGAATTTGGATGATCAGCCATGATCCCATTGAATGGCGGAGCAGGCTCGAGGGGCCGAAAGGCCTACTCCTATCTTCTATGTTTCTATCTATGTCAGTCTCGATTATGTGCTCTCGTCTCTGGAGTGGGACTTGAACCCGCAGCCTTCTGACTCAGAGGCGAGTGCTGCCCACTGAGCCACGGCTGACACACACGAGGGTGCATCGCAAGCGAGGCTCCGCTCTGTCCTCACCCGACACCCAGACAGTTCCAGCGCGGGGCGGGCGGGCGATCACTTACAGAGATCAAGAGCAGGAAGCCTGACTGATTTACCCCTTCCACTATCCTGGAGGTCAACTGGGGTAGCACCCTGCTGAAATCAGTAACTCGGCAAAGATCTGGGATCTCTCCAATCTGAATGGCTCAGCAACTAAGTAGTTGGGGTGATTGGTGATGTAAATGTCAAAAAAGTGGAGGCGGGTGGGGGGAAGAGAGAAACCTGTGGGTTGGTGTCAAAAGGCAGTTTGGCTATTTAACAAGTCAACTGCATTGCAAGGCACTGCACTGGAGGAGGATCTGCAGGGTTGTTGAAACCAAGTGTCCTGTAGAGCAAATTAAGTTTTTTTTTGGTGTGGTTGCATTTTAAAACTTTGCAAAGGAACGGAGGTTTAAAAATTTTGACAATGTGCAGTTTGGATGTGCTGCATTGAAGTGGGAGTGAAGGAAAAGAAGAGGGCGACGGAATGGGCTCCAGTTTATTGTCAAATGAAGCCTGCGTGCAAACTGCACAAGCAGAAGGCAGCATGTCCAGCTCGCCCTGGGATGGGAGGGACGCGCAACCCCGAACCCTGTATAGCGACTGCGCCGCACGGCGGCAGCGGGGAGGAGGCCGATGCGCTACACAGGTTCCGGGGTCGGGTGGCAGACAATCGCCCGCCCCGGACCCTGCATAAGGCGCGGCCCGGCAGGCCGCCAGCGGGGGGAGGCGTATGCGCTACACAGGTTGCAGGGCTTCCCCCGGGCTGTCAATCACGCCCCAGCTCCTTTCCTTCCCCTCCCCCGCCGCCGCTCCACAAAGCACCATGGCCGCCGTTAAGTCGGACCCCGCCGGGGAAAAAGGGCTGGGTGGGGTTTTCTTTTTCTGAAAAAGGAGGGAGCCCGGCTGGTGTCGGCGAGAAAGGGGGAGCCGAGGGAGCCCGGGCCGGGCTTTGGATCCGAAAAGAGTCAATCGCTCGCCCTTCCCGCCGGCGGCTCTCTCACCTCAGCATCCAGGGAAGCCATGGCTCCCGGCCCGTGACGTCATCGCGCAGCGGGCGTGGGGCGGGGCCCGGACCCCGGGAAACGGCGGGGCGGGGCCTCTCCTTAAAGGGACCGCGGCGCTTAAAGGAGCACCGCCCACATTTTGTTACAATATATCAAAGACCCTACCCACTCCAGCCACAGTCTGTTCGCCCTCCTGCCATCTGGGAGACGCTACAGATGCATTCGCACCTACATCCGCGACTCTTCGGACGCCCTCCGCCACTTTAACAGTTTCCAGTTTCCTGGCCCCAACCGCTTCCTTTTCACCATGGACGTACAATCCCTCTACACCTCCATCCCCCACCCGGATGGCCTGAGGGCACTCCGCTTCTTCCTCGAACAGAGGCCCGACCAGTCCCCATCCACCACGACCCTCCTCCGCCTGGCTGAACTTGTTCTCACATTGAACAACTTCTCCTTTAACTCCACTCATTTCCTCCAAATCAAAGGTGTTGCCATGGGTACCCGCATGGGTCCTAGCTATGCCTGCCTTTTCGTGGGCTATGTGGAACAATCTTTGTTCCAGTCCTACTCGGGTCCCCTCCCTCACCTCTTTTTCCGATACATTGATGACTGTATCGGTGCCGTTTCCTGCTCTCGCCCCGAACTTGACAATTTCATTCACTTTGCCTCCAATTTCCACCCTTCCCTCACCTTCACATGGTCCATCTCTGACTCTTCCCTTCCCTTCCTCGACTTCTCCGTCTCCATCTCTGGGGATAGGTTATTGACCAATATTTACTACAAGCCCACTGACTCCCACAGCTACCTGGACTACACTTCCTCCCACCCCGCTTCCTGTAAGGACTCTATTCCATTCTCCCAGTTTCTCCGCCTCCGCCGTATCTGCTCCGACGATGCCACCTTCCACACCAGTGCTTCAGACATGTCTTCCTTTTTCCGCAACCGAGGATTCCCCTCTACCGTGGTTGACACTGCCCTCGACCGTGTCAGTTCTATCTCCCGCACCTCTGCCCTCACCCCTGCCCCTCCCTCCCGGAACCACGATAGGGTTCCCCTTGTCCTCACCTTTCACCCCACCAGCCTCCACATTCAACGGATCATCCTCCGGCATTTCCGCTACCTCCAAAGTGATCCCACCACCAAACGTATCTTCCCCTCCCCTCCCCTTTCAGCATTCCGCAGGGACCGCTCTCTCCGAGACACCCTAGTCCACTCCTCTATCACCCCAAACAGCCCTTCCCCTTCGCCTGGCACCTTCCCGTGCAAGCGGAGGAGATGTAACACCTGCCCCTATACCTCCCCCCTTCCCACTGTCCAGGGCCCCAAACACCCCTTCCAGGTGAAACAGCGATTTACTTGTACTTCTCGCAATCTAGTATACTGTATTCGCTGCTCACGATGCGGTCTCCTCTACATTGGGGAGACCAAACGCAGATTGGGTGACCGCTTTGCGGAACACCTCCGTTCAGTCCGTAAGGGTGACCCCGAGCTTCCGGTCGCCTGTCATTTCAATTCACCGCTCCATTCCCACTCGGACCTCACCGTCCTTGGCCTCTTGTACTGTTCCACGGAAGCTCAACGTAAACTCGAGGAACAGCACCTCATCTTCCGATTAGGCACTCTGCAGCCTTCCGGTCTCAATATCGAGTTCAACAATTTCAGATCATAACCTCGGCCCCCATTTCATTTTCACTTATATTTTTCCACTCCTTTCCTTTCCCCCCCCCCCTTTCCTTTTGTTTCTCTCTCACACCTGGCAGCTATCTTTTGCCCTGCCAGCACACTTTACACCTAATCACAGCCTATTACCATCTCGTCTAGCTTCTAATCTCTTTTACTTCTTTTGGTTCTTTTATTCTTTTGTCCGATCGCAGCCCTGCCTTCGATCTAGTTCCTTTTCTCTCCAGTTTTGAAGAAGGGTCAAACCCGAAACGTCAACTCAAATTTCTCTCCACGGATGTTGCCTGACTTGCTGAGTTTTTCCAGCATTTTCTGTTGTTATTTAGGAACAGCTTCTTTCCCAGGGCTGTCATCCTACTGAACTCCACAAATAAACTCTAAAGCCTGCACATCTGCCAATGCACTTTATTATGGTTATGTTTATGTTAATGTATTACAAGCCAAATGTATGTTGAATGTTTAAATGTCTTAATCTAAATGTACACTCTCAGGAGCCGCAAGCCTACATTTCGTTGTACTGCACTTATGCACTAACAATGACAATAAAGTTGATTATGAGATGTATGAGATGTCATAATGTGGAGATGCCGGTGTTGGACTGGGGTGGACAAATGTTTTTTTGGTTTTTTTATTCATTGATGGGATGTGGGCGTCGCTGGCTAGGCTAGGCCTGCATTTAGTGCCCATCCCTAATTGCCCTTGAGAAGATGGTGGCGAGCTGCCTTCTTGAACCACTGCAGTCCATATGGTGTAGGTACACCCACAATGCTGTTAGGAAGGGAGTTCCAGGATCTTGGCCCAGCGACAGTGAAGGAACGGCGATACAGGTCCAAGTCAGGATGGTGTGTAGCTTGGAGGGGAACTTGTAGGTGGTGATGTTCCCATGCGTCTGCTGCCCTTGTCCTTCTAAGTGGTAGAGGTCGCGGGTTTGGAAGGTGCTGTTGAAGGAGCTTTGGCGAGTTGCTGCAGTGCATCTTGTAGATGGTACACACTGCAGCCACAGTGTGCCGGTGGTGAAGGGAGTGAATGTTGAAGGTGGTGGATGGAGTGCCAATCAAGCGGGCTGCTTTATCCTGAATGGTGTCGAGCTTCTTGAGTGTTGTTGGAGCTGCACTCATCCAGGCAAGTGTAGAGTATTCCATCACACTCCTGACTTGTGCCTTGTAGATGGTGGAAAGGCTTTGGGGAGTCAGGAGGTGAGACACTCGCCACAGAATTCCCAGCCTCTGGCCTGCTCTTGCAGCCACAGTATTTATATGGCTGGTCCAGTTCAGTTTCTGATCAATGGTAACCCCCAGGATGTTGATAGTGGGGGATTCAGCGATGGTAATGCCATTGAATGTCAAATGTGAGAAGTCACACAACACCAGGTTATAGTCCAACAGCTTTATTTGAAATCACAAGCTTTCGGAGCGCTGCTCCTTTGTCAGGTGAAGACTTCACCTGACGAAGGAGCAGCGCTCCGAAAGTTTGTGATTTCAAATAAAGCTGTTGGACTATAACCTGGTGTTGTGTGACTTCTCACATTTATATTTATAGAGCCCCCCTTCCTTCCTGCCTCCTGGCCGTCGGGATTATGGCTCTTTGCACTCTCCTGAACATTGCACAAGAGGTTTTTTTCCCCCCTAAATTCATGCAATGGTTGTGCCCTTAAATTTAAAGCACTCTAGCATTTTCCAAAGTCTACCATCTGGTGGTTTCCTCGCTGCAATTTTACTTTTTTCGTCTGAACATTGCTCCCCCCCCCCAACCCCTTGCAAGTAACGTCCAATGAATATTTTTTTTTAGCCGAGCCAAAAAAAAACGAACTGGGGCGGCCCCTTTAATGGTGGTGACGTCAGAGCCTCAGTCTGGAGCACTCCGCGAAGCCCTGGAGGTCCCAGTGCCACACACAAGAAAGAGAAAGGTCCAACCAGATCAGCAGTAAGTAGCAAGGGAGGGCAAGAGGGATGGATTGTTGCAGCAAGATCCCTGCCCTCAGCCTGCATTGCATATTGCAATTGCAATGTCTTTGCTTTGCATTCAAGTCACAGAATTCCTGCCTGTTTTCCAAAAATGATTCCTGCTTGTTGCTGATGTGTCAGCTGGCTGGTGGTGTTGCTGCTGCTGCTGTTGCTGCATCAGCATTTGCGAAGGCAACGCTGCTCTGCTGTGTAAAGGGGTGGAAAAAGACAAGAACTTGCATTTGTATAGCGCCTTTCACCACCCCAGGACCTTTCCAAAAAGTGCTTCACAGCCAATGGAGTACTTTCTGGGGTGCAGTCACTGTTTGTAATGTGGAAAAACCCGGCAGCCAATTTGCGCACAGCAAGCTCCCGCAAACAGATCATCTGGGGGTTTTTTTTTCTTGGCGATGTTGGTTGAGGGATAAATATCGGACCGGGGTGGGGTGGGGGGGGAGAGAACTCCCACTCCTGCTCCACTTTGAAATAGTGGCCGTGGGATCTTTTACCGTCCACCTGAGAGGGTGGACGTAAAAGTGGCCTCGGTTTAACGTCTCACCCGAAAGACGGCATCTGCGACAGTGCAGCGCTCCATAGAAACATAGAAGATAGGAGCCGGAGTAGGCCATTCGGCCCCTCGAGCCTGCTCCGCCATTCAATGCGATCATGGCTGATCATCCAAATTCAGTACCCTGTCCCTGCCTTCTCCCCATATCACTTGATCCCTTTAGCCTTAAGAAATATATCTAACTCCTTCTTGAATATATTTAATGAATTGGCCTCCACTGCCTTCTGTGGTAGAGAATTCCACAGGTTCACCACTCTCTGGGTGAATAAATTCCTCCTCATCTCTGTCCTAAATGGCTTACCCCTTATCCTTCGACTGTGACCCTCCCTCAGTACCGCACTGGAGTGTCAGCCTAGATTTTTGTGCTCGGGTCCTCTGGAGGGTCGCAGCATCAGGCCTGGAGTGTGGGGTTAATGCAGCAGAGCTCGGGATCGGGGTATGATTTCCCCACCCACCCCCCTCCAATGCTTGAGTTTGTGGCTCTGGATGTTTGTTGGCAGGGGCTGCCCAATCTGATGCTGAGTGCTGTCATTTCAGTGACTCCTCACACAACCTCCTCCGGAGTGATTACTTCTGAGGGGGAACGAAGGTTCACTAGATTGATTCCTGGGATGAGAGATTGTGTAGAATGGGCCGATACTCTCTGGAGTTTAGAAGAATGAGAGGTGATCTCATTGAAACATAGAAGATTCTGAAGGGGATTGACAGGGTAGATAGGATAAGGGGAGATTTGATAGAGCCTGGGCCCCAGCTATTCACAATATATATCAATGATTTGGATGAGGGAACCAAATGTAATATTTCCAAGTTTGCTGACAACACGAAACTAGGTGGGATTGGGAGTTGTGACGAGGATGCAAAAAGTTGAGTGAGTGGGCAAATACATGGCAGATGCAGTATAACGTGGATAAATGTGAAGTTATCCACTTCGGTAGGTCAAACAGAAAGGCAGAGTATTATTTAAATGGTGATAGATTGGGAAATGTTGATGTACAAAGGGACCTGGGTGTCCTTGTACACCAGTCACTGAAAGCAAACATGCAGGTGCAGCAAGCAGTTAGGAAGGCAAATGGTATGTTGGCCTTCATTGGAAGAGGATTTGAGTACAGGAGCAAGGATGTCTTACTGCAGTTATACAGGGCCTTGGTGAGATCACACCTGGAGTACTGCGTGCAGTTTTGGTCTCCTTACCTAAGAAAGGATATACTTGCCATAGAGGGAGTGCAGCAAATGTTCACCAGACTGATTTCTGGCATGGCAGGACTGTCGTATGAGGAGAGATTGGGTCGACTCGGCCTGTATTCACTAGAGTTTAGAAGAATGAGAGGGGGTCTCATTAAAACGTGTAAAATTCTGACAGGGCTAGACAGACTGGATGCAGGGAGGATGTTTCCCCTGGCTGGGGGGTCTAGAACGAGGGGTCACAGTTTCAGGATACGGGGTAGGACATTTAGGACTGAGATGAGGAGAAATGTCTTCACTCAGAGGGTGGTGAACCTGTGGAATTCTCTACCACAGAAGGCTGTGGAGGCCAAGTCACTGAATATATTTAAGAAGGAGATAGATAGATTTCTATGCACAAAAGGCATCAAGGGGTATGGGGAGAGAGCGGGAATATGGTATTGAGATAGAGGATCAGCCATGATATTGAATGGCGGAGCAGGCTCGAAGGGCCGAATGGCCGACTCCTGCTCCTATTTTTCTATGTTCTATGTTTCTATATTTCTAGAGGTGTTCAAAATCATGAGGGGTTTTGATAGTGTACATAGGGAGAAACTGTTTCCAGTGGCTGGAGGGTCAGTAACCCGAGGACACCTTACCTGAGGAAGGATGTTCTTGCCATGGAGAGAGTGCAGCGAAGATTCACCAGGCTGATACCTGGGATGGCAGGAATGACGTATGAGGAGAGATTGGGTCGATTGGGCTTATACTCGCTGGAGTTTAGAAGAATGAGAGGGGATCTCATTGAAACTTATAAAATTCTAACAGGACTAGACAGACTAGATGCAGGAAGGATGTTCCCGATGGTGGGGAGTCCAGAACCAGGGGTCATAGTCTAAGGATAAGGGGTAAGCCATTTAGGACTGAGATGTGGAGGAATTTCTTCACCCAGGGAGTGGTGAACCTGTGGAATTCTCTACCACAGCAGGCAGTTGAGGCCAAATCATTAAATATATTCAAGAAGGAGTTAGATATATTTCTTAAGGCTAAAGGGATCAAGGGGTATGGGGAGAAGGCAGGGACAGGGTACTGAATTTGGATGATCAGCCATGATCTCATTGAATGGCGGAGCAGGCTCGAGGGGCCAAATGGTCTACTCCTGCTCCTATCTTCTATGTTTCTATGACACAGATTTAAGATAATTGGGGGGAAAAAAACCAGAGGAGCTGAGGAGAAGTGTTTTTCAGGCCGCGAGTTGTTCTGATCTGGAATGCGCTGCCTGAAAGGGCGGTGGAAGCAGATTCAATAACAACTTTCAAAAGGGAATTGGATAAATACTTGAAAAGGAAAAAAAAAGTTGCTGGGCTGTGGGGAATGGGCAGGGGGGAGTGGGGCTAATTGGACAGCCCTTTCAGGCACTATGGGCCGAATGGCGGCCTCCTGTGCTGTATGATTCTATCTGCTTTTTTTTCCTCTTCTCCCTTAGCGCGGAGACATTCAGGCTAAAAGGTCACTGATTTATGGTTTTCTTGTGAAAATCTATATTAACGATTTGGAGGAGGGGACCGAGTGTAACATATCAAAGTTTGCAGATGATACTAAGATGGGGGGGAAAGTAGTGAGTGAGGAGGACATAAAAAACCTGCAAGGGGACATAGACAGGCTAAGTAGGTGGGCAGAGATTTGGCAGATGGAATACAATACTGGAAAGTGTGAGGTTATGCACTTTGGCAGGAAAAATCGTAGAGCAAGTTATTATCTTAATGGCAAGAAACTGGAAAGTACTGAAGTACAAAGGGATCTGGGGGTCCTGGTGCACGAAACTCAAAAGGTTAGTATGCAGGTGCAGCAAGTGATTAAGAAGGCCAATGGAATGTTGGCTTTCATTGCTAGGGGGATAGAATATAAAAATAGGGAGGTATTGCTTCAGTTGTACAAGGTATTGGTGAGACCGCACCTGGAATACTGCATACAGTTTTGGTGTCCATACTTAAGAAAGGACATACTTGCTCTCGAGTCAGTACAAAGAAGGTTCACTCAGTTAATCCCGGGGATGAGGGGGTGGACATATGAGGAGAGGTTGAGTAGATTGGGACTCTACTAATTGGAGTTCAGAAGAATGAGAGGCGATCTTATTGAAACATATAAGATTGTGAAGGGGTTGGATCGGGTGGATGTGTGGAAGATGTTCCCGATGATGGGTGAAACTAGAACTAGGGGGCATAGTCTTAGAATAAGGGGCTGCTCTTTCAAAACTGAGATGAGGAGGAACTACTTCACTCAGAGGGTGGTAGGTCCATGGAATATGCTGCCCCAAAAAGCTGTAGAAGCTACATCATTACATAAATTTAAAACAGAAATAGACAGTTTCCTAGAAGTAAAGGGAATTAAGGGTTACGGGGAGCGGGCAGGAATTTGGACATGAGTCTAGGTTCAGATCGGTCATGGCCCTGTGGGTAGCGGAGCGGGCCCAGGGGCCGTGTAGCCTGATCCTGCTCCTATTTCGTGTGTCTAATTCTGTTAGATTCAGGAGATGGTTCTGTGATAGTGGATTGGCGGTTAGGATCAGATCAGCCATGATCTTATTGAATGGCGGAGCAGGCTCGAGGGGCCGATTGGCCTACTCCTGCTCCTATTTCTTATGTTCTTATGTACAGTCACAGAATTGGATCCCCGCCCCCCAGCACTGTGTATCTCTGTTACACAGTATTAACAGCGCAGAAACAGGCCATTCGGCCCAACTGGTCGACTGTGTTCCACACGAGCCTGCTCCCACCCCTCTTCATCTAACCCAATCGGCCGAACCTTTTTTTACTAGAATGGTTCCAGGGACGCGGGAATACAGTTACCTGGACAGACTGGAGTAGCTGGGGTAGTTCTGCTTGGAGCAGAGAAGGTCGAGAGGAGATTTGATAGAGGTGCTCAAAATCATGAAGGGTGTAGACGGAGCAAATAAAGAGAAGCTGTTTCCATGTGGCTGAAGGATCGCTCACCGGAGGGCAGAGACGCAAGGTGATCGGCCAAAGAACCAGAGGCGACATGAGGAAAAACTTTTTTCACGCAACGAGTGGTTAGGATTTGCAATGCGCTGCCTGATAGGGCGGTGGAGACAGATTCAACAGTAGCCTTCAAAAGAGAATTGGTAAATACTTGAACATAAGAAATGGGAGCAGGAATTGGCCACTTGGCCCCTCGAGCCTGCTCCGCCATTCAACAAGATCATGGCTGATCTTGGGCTCAAAGCCACTTCCCCGCCCGCTCCCCATAGCCCTTCACTCCCTTATCTTGCAAAGATCTGTCTCTCTCCACCTTAAATGTATTTAATGACCCAGCCTCCACAGCTCTCTGCGGCAGAGAATTCCACAAATTTACGACCCTCTGAGAGAAGAAATTCCTCCTCATCTCAGTTCTAAAAGGGCGACCCTTTATTCTGAGACTGTGCCCCGAGTTCTAGATTTCCCCACAAGGAGAAACATCCTCTCTGCATCTACCCTGTCGAGCCCCCTCAGTATCTTATATGTTTCGATAAGATCACCTCTCATTCTTCTAAATTCCAATGAGTATAGGCCCAGCCTTTCCTCATAAGTCAAGCCCCTCATCTCTGGAATTAACCTAGTGAATCATCTCTGAATTGCCTCCAATGCAAGTATATTCTTCCTTAGATAAGGAGACCAAAACTGTACACAGTACTCCAGGTGTGGTCTCGCCGAGGTTAAGAAGGCAAATGGTATGTTGGCCTTCGTAGCGAGAGGGTTTGAGTACAGGAGCAAGGATGTCTTGCTGCAGCTGTACAGGGCCTTGGTGGGACCGCATCTTGAGTACTGTGTGCAGTTTTGGTCGCCTTATCTGAGGAAGGATGTTCTTGCCATGGAGGAAGTGCAGCGAAGATTCACCAGACTGATACCTGGGATGGCAGGAATGACGTATGAGGAGAGATTGGGTCGATTGAGCTTGTACTCGCTGGAGTTTAGAAGAATGAGAGGGGATCTCATTGAAACTTATAAAATTCTAAAAGGACTAGACAGACTAGATGCGGGAAGGATGTTCCCGATGGTCGGGGAGTCCAGAACCGGGGGTCACAGCCTAAGGATAAGGGGTAAGCCATTTAGGACAGAGATGAGGAGGAATTTCTTCACCCAGAGAGTGGTGAACCTGTGGAATTCTCTACCACAGAAGGCCGTAGAGGCCAATTCATTAAATATATTCAAGAAGGAGTTAGATATATTTCTTAAGGCTAAAGGGATCAAGGGATATGGGGAGAAGGCAGGGACAGGGAACTGAATTTGGATGATCAGCCATGATCTCATTGAATGGCGGAGCAGGCTCAAGGGGTCGAATGGCCTACTCCTGCTCCTATCTTCTATGTTTCTATGTACAGCTGTAGCAGGACTTCCCTGCTTTTATACTCCAACCCCTAAGGAGAAAAACTTGCCAGGATATGGGGACAGAACGGGGGAGTGGGACTAACTTCATTGCTCTTTGAAAGAGCAGAATCGATGGGCCGAATGGCCTCCTTCTGTGCTGTACTATTCTGTGATTCGATTCCTTTCTCCCTCATGTGCTTATTTAGCCTCCCCTTCAATGCATCTGTACAATGCGCCTCAACCACCCGCTTTGGTAGCGTTACCTGCAGTGACTTTACTCTGTGTTTTGGGTTTTCTTACACAGTTTGAAAACAATGGCATCGGGAGAGGTGCTGCAGTTCCAGTTCCTGCACCACGAGGTCAGCGTGCTGAAGAGGATGAACCAGCTGCGCCTGGAGAGGCGGTTCTGCGACGTGACCATCGTGGCGGACCGGCTGCGGTTCCCGGGGCACCGGGTGGTGCTGGCCGCCTGCTCCCCCTTCCTGCGCGACCAGTTCCTCCTCAACCCCTCCAAGGAGGTTCGGGTGGCACTGGCTGACGGCGCAGAGATGGTCTCCCGGCTGCTCCTCTCCTGCTACACCGGGGCGCTGGACTTTCCCTTTAAGGACGTGGTGAACTACCTGACGACAGCCAGCTACCTGCAGATGGACCACGTGGTGGAGGAGTGCCGCCGGGCCTTGTCCCAGTACGTCGACCCCCGCATCGAGATCAAGGAGGACGGGAGCGGGACAGAGGCCCGGGTGGGGAACCGGTGGCCGCCCCCGGAGGGTGCTGCCGCCCCCGGGGCCCATTCTCAGTCCTATTCTCAGGCCCAGTCCCAGGCCTATTCACAGGCCCAGTCCCAGGCCCATTCTCAGGCCTATACACAGGCCCAGTCCCAGGCCCATTCTCAGACCCAGTCCCAGGCCCATTCTCAGGCCTATTCTCAGGCTCAGACCCAGGCCCATTCTCAGGCCCTGACCCAGGCCCATTCTCGGACACAGACCCAGATCCAGGCCCAGGCCCATTCTCAGACCTATTCTCAGGCCCAGCCCCAGTCCCAGGACCAGTCTCAGGCCCAGGAGGAAGCCGAGCTCAAGTCAGAGTCTGAGGAAAACGAAGAGGCCGACGATGTTTACGTCATCATCGACGCGGACTCCCCTGCCAACCCGGCGGCAGAACCTTCCAGAAGCCGGCCCAGAGCGACCTGCCGGACGGCCCAGGACAGCTACCCCGGGGTGCCCTACGACCTCGCCGAGGTCACGGACGAGGACGAGGGGCTCGTGTTGATGGGCGGGGGATTCCCGGACGACGAGGACAGCTCGGCCAGCGAGGGCTGTGGGGCCCTGTACCCGAGGAGGCCCCAGATGAACCCCAGCCCCCTGGCGCCCCCCAGCCCCTGCTCCCAGCCCATCCACTGCACCGAGTGTGCAGAGGCTTTCCAGCACCCCGAGCACCTGGTGGCTCACATGAAGGCCCACAAGCTCTTCATGTGCCCCCGGTGTGGCAAGGTCTTCAGCCAGCGGGTCAACCTGGCCCGGCACATCCACGTCCACACGGGCATCAAGCCCTACCTCTGCACCATCTGCGGCAAAACCTTCACCCAGAACCGCTCGCTCAAGGACCACATGAATCTTCACAGTGGAGACCGGCCCCACCACTGCCAGTACTGCAACATGAGGTTCGCCCACAAGCCCGCGCTCCGCCGACACCTCAAGGAGCAGCACGGCAAGACCACGGCTGACAATTGCAAGCTGGCACAGATCAACCTGGTGGTGTCTGAAGCTGGGCTGTTGTAGAGATGTCCCTCACTCTATGGACTGTTGTAGTGATGTCCCTCACTCTATGGACTGTGGTAGAGATGTCCCTCACTCAACGGACTGTGGTAGAGATGTCCCTCACTCTATGGGCTGTTGTAGTGATGCCCCTCACTCTACGGACTGTTGTCGTGATGTCCTTCACTCCATGGACTGTTGTAGAGATGTCCCTCACTCTATGGACTGTTGTAGGGATGTCCCTCTACTGACTGTTGTAGTGATGTCCCTCACTCTATAGACTGTTGTAGTGATGTCCCTCACTCTACGGGCTGTTGTAGTGATGTTCCTCACTCTATGGACTGTTGTAGTGATGTCCCTCACTCTATAGACTGTTGTAGTGATGTCCCTCACTCTATAGACTGTTGTAGTAATGTCCCTCACTCTACGGGCTGTTGTAGTGATGTTCCTCACTCTATGGACTGTTGTTGTGATGCCCTTCACTCTATGGACTGTTGTAGTGATGTCCCTCACTCTATGGACTGTTGTAGAGATGTCCCTCACTCTATGGGCTGTTGTAGTAATGTCCCTCACTCTATGGACTGTTGTAGAGATGTCCCTCACTCTATGGACTGTTGTAGAGATGTCCCTCACTCTATGGACTGTTGTAGAGATGTCCCTCACTCTATGGACTGTTGTAGTGATGCCCCTCACTCTGTGGACTGTTGTAGAGATGTCCCTCACTCTATGGACTGTTGTAGTGATGTCCCTCACTCTATGGACTGTTGTAGAGATGTCCCTCACTCTGTAAGAACATAAGAAATAGGAGCAGGAGTAGGCCAATTGGCCCCTCGAGCCTGCTCCGCCATTCAATAAGATCATGGCTGATCTGATCCTAACCTCAAATCTACTTCCACTCTCCATCCCACCCGAACCCATGTGATCTCCCGGGAGAGGCGAAAAACCAGATTAAAAAACCCAATGGCCAATTTGGGAGAAAAAATCGAGGAAATTCCTCTCCGACCCATCTAGGCGATCAAAACTCGTCCAGGGGATCACTCTGTCCCTGTATTTCCTGCAGTACTTACCTTCTGTAAGAGGTGATCTCCACCCCAGCCAGGAACAGGCCCAATTTACTCTTGAAGGACTCCTAACTGGCAGCCTGTTCCCGAGGTCTCCACTAATCCCTGTGAATAGAACTATCTCCCGAAATCTAACACAGAATTAGAACACAAGAAGTCGGAGTAGAACCAGGCTACACGGCCCCTGGGCCCGCTCCGCCACCCACAGGGCCATGACCGATCCGAACCTAGACTCGTCCAATTTCCTGCCTGCTCCCCGTAACCCCTAATTCCCTTTACTTCTAGGAAACTGTCTATTTCTGTTTTAAATTTATTTAATGATGTAGCTTCCACAGCTTTCTGGGGCAGCAAATTCCACAGACCTACTACCCTCTGAGTGAAGAAGTTTCTCCTCATCTCAGTTTTGAAAGAGCAGCCCCTTATTCTAAGATTATGCCTCCTAGTTCTAGTTTCACCCATCATTGGGAACATCCTCACCGCATCCACCCGATCAAGCCCCTTCACAATCTTATATGTTTCAATAAAATCGCCTCTCATTCTTCTGAACTCCAATGAGTAGAGTCCCAATCTACTCAACCTCTCCTCATATGTCCACCCCCTCATCCCCGGGATTAACCGAGTGAACCTTCTTTGTACTGCCTCGAGAGCAAGTATGTCTTTTCTTAAGTATGGACACCAAAACTGTATGCAGTATTCCAGGTGCGGTCTCGCCAATACCTTGTATAACTGCAGCAATACCTCCCTGTTTTTATATTCTATCCCCCTAGCAATAAAAGCCAACATTCCATTGGCCTTCTTGATCACCTGCTGCACCTGCATACTAACCTTTTGAGTTTCGTGCACCAGGACCCCCAGATCCCTTTGTACTGCAGTACTTTCCAGTTTCTTGCCATTAAGATAATAACTTGCTCGATGATTTTTCCTGCCAAAGTGCATAACCTCACACTTTCCAGTATTGTATTCCATCTGCCAAATCTCTGCCCACTTACTTAGCCTGTCTATGTCCCTTTGCAGGTTTTTTATGTCCTCCTCACTCACTACTTTCCCTCCCATCTTAGTATCATCTGCAAACTTTTGATATGTTACACTCGGTCCCCTCCTCCAAATCGTTAATATAGATTGTAAAGAGTTGGGGACCCAGCACTGACCCCTGCGGAACACCACTAGTTACTGATTGCCAGTCTGAGAATGAACCATTTATCCCAACTCTCTGCTTTCTGTTAGATAACCAATCCTCCACCCATGCCAGAATATTACCCCCAATCCCATGATTTTTTATCTTGAGCAATAATCTTTTGTGTGGCACCTTGTCAAATGCCTTTTGGAAGTCTAAATACACTACGTCCTTACGTCCTCAAAGAACTCAAGCAAATTTGTCAAACATGACTTCCCCTTCATAAAACCATGCTGACTTTGTCCTATTAAATTATGTTTATCCAAATGTCCCGTTACTGTCTCCTTAATAATGGACTCCAAAATTTTACCAACCACAGATGTTAGGCTAACTGGTCTATAGTTTCCAGCCTTCTGCCTACTACCCTTTTTAAATAAGGGTGTTACATTAGCAGTTTTCCAATCTGCCGGGACGTTTGCTGAGTCCAGGGAGTTTTGGAAAATTATTACCAATGCATCCACAATCCCTACCGCCACTTCCCTCAAGACCCTAGGATGTAAGCCATCAGGTCCAGGGGATTTATCCACCTTGAGTCCCATTATTTTACCGAGTACCAATTCCTTAGTGATTTTAATCATATTTAGCTCCACCCCCCTGGAGCCCCCTGTTTGTCCAGTGTTGGGATATTCTTAGTGTCCTCTACCGTAAAGACTGAAACAAAATATTTGTTCAGCGTTTTTGCCATCTCCATGTTTCCCACCATTAATTTCCCGGTCTCATCGTCTAAGGGACCAACATTTACTTTAGCCACCCTTTTTCTTTTTATATAACTATAGAAACTCTTGCTATCTGTTTTTATATTTTTTGCTAATTTACTTTCATAATCTATCTTCCCTTTCTTAATCAATCTTTTAGTTATTTTTTGCTGTCTTTTGAAGACTTCCCAATCTTCTATCTTCCCACTAGATTTGGCTACCTTATATGCCCTTGTTTTTAGTCGGATACTATCCTTAATTACTTTACTTAGCCACAGGTGGCTGTCATTTCTTTTACACCCTTTTTTCCTCAGTGGAATATATATTTTTTGAAAGTTGTAAAATAACTCCTTAAATGTACACCACTGATCATGTACCGTCTTACCCTTTAATCTATTTTCCCAGTCCACTCTAATCAATTCCGCTCTCATACCTTCATAGTCTCCTTTATTCAAGCTCAGTACGCTTGTTTGCGATCCAACCTTCTCACCCTCTAATTGAATATGGAATTCAACCATGTTATGGTCACTCATTCCAAGGGGATCCTTTACTAGGACATTTTTAATTAATCCTGACTCATTACACAGGACCAGATCTAAGGTTGCCTGCCCCCTGGTCGGTTCAGTTACATACTGCTCAAGAAACCCATTCCTAATACACTCAATGAACTCTTCCTCAAGGCTGCCCTGCCCAATTTGATTTGTCCAGTTAATGTTATGGACTGTTGTAGTGATGTCCCTCCCTCTACGGACTGTTGTAGTGATGTCCCTCACTCTATGGACTGTTGTAGAGATGTCCCTCACTCTATGGACTGTTGTAGAGATGTCCCTCACTCTATGGACTGTTGTAGTGATGTCCCTCACTCTAGGGACAGTTGTTGTGATGTCCCTCACTCTACGGACTGTTGTAGTGATGTCCCTCACTCTACGGACTGTTGTAGTGATGTCCCTCACTCCACGGACTGCTGTAGTGATGTCCCTCACTCCACGGACTGTTGTAGTGATGTCCCTCCCTCTAGGGACTGTTGTAGAGATGTCCCTCACTCTACGGACTGTGGTAGAGATGTCCCTCTATGGACTGTTGTAGTGATGTCCCTCACTCTACGGACTGTTGTAGTGATGTCCCTCACTCTATGGACTGTTGTAGAGATGTCCCTCACTCTAGGGACTGTTGTAGTGATGTCCCTCCCTCTACGGACTGTTGTAGTGATGTCCCTCACTCTATGGACTGTTGTAGAGATGTCCCTCACTCTATGGACTGTTGTAGTGATGTCCCTCACTCTAGGGACAGTTGTTGTGATGTCCCTCACTCTACGGACTGTTGTAGTGATGTCCCTCACTCTACGGACTGTTGTAGTGATGTCCCTCACTCCACGGACTGCTGTAGTGATGTCCCTCACTCCACGGACTGTTGTAGTGATGTCCCTCCCTCTAGGGACTGTTGTAGAGATGTCCCTCACTCTACGGACTGTGGTAGAGATGTCCCTCTATGGACTGTTGTAGTGATGTCCCTCACTCTACGGACTGTTGTAGTGATGTCCCTCACTCTATGGACTGTTGTAGAGATGTCCCTCACTCTATGGACTGTTGTAGTGATGTCCCTCACTCTATGGACTGTTGTAGTGATGTCCCTCACTCTATGGACTGTTGTAGAGATGTCCCTCCCTCTACGGACTGTTGTAAAGATGTCCCTCACTCTACAGAATGTTGTTGTGATGTCCCTCACTCTATGGACTGTTGTTGTGATGCCCTTCACTCTACGGACTGTTGTAGAGATGTCCCTCACTCTATGGACTGTTGTAGTGATGTCCCTCACTCTACGGACTGTTGTAGTGATGTCCCTCACTCTATGGACTGTTGTAGAGATGTCCCTCACTCTATGGACTGTTGTAGTGATGTCCCTCCCTCTACGGACTGTTGTAGTGATGTCCCTCACTCTATGGACTGTTGTAGAGATGTCCCTCACTCTATGGACTGTTGTAGTGATGTCCCTCACTCTAGGGACAGTTGTTGTGATGTCCCTCACTCTATGGACTGTTGCAGAGATGTCCCTCTACGGACTGTTGTAGAGATGTCCCTCACTCTAGGGACTGTTGTAGTGATGTCCCTCCCTCTACGGACTGTTGTAGTGATGTCCCTCACTCTATGGACTGTTGTAGAGATGTCCCTCACTCTATGGACTGTTGTAGTGATGTCCCTCACTCTAGGGACAGCTGTTGTGATGTCCCTCACTCTACGGACTGTTGTAGTGATGTCCCTCACTCTACGGACTGTTGTAGTGATGTCCCTCACTCCACGGACTGCTGTAGTGATGTCCCTCACTCCACGGACTGTTGTAGTGATGTCCCTCCCTCTAGGGACTGTTGTAGAGATGTCCCTCACTCTACGGACTGTGGTAGAGATGTCCCTCTATGGACTGTTGTAGTGATGTCCCTCACTCTACGGACTGTTGTAGTGATGTCCCTCACTCTATGGACTGTTGTAGAGATGTCCCTCACTCTATGGACTGTTGTAGTGATGTCCCTCACTCTATGGACTGTTGTAGTGAT
Source organism: Somniosus microcephalus (assembly GCF_052327205.1). Classification (NCBI taxonomy): domain Eukaryota; kingdom Metazoa; phylum Chordata; class Chondrichthyes; order Squaliformes; family Somniosidae; genus Somniosus; species Somniosus microcephalus. The sequence continues at coordinate 82,707 of NW_028225906.1, forward strand.
GTCCCTCACTCTATGGACTGTTGTAGAGATGTCCCTCCCTCTACGGACTGTTGTAAAGATGTCCCTCACTCTACAGAATGTTGTTGTGATGTCCCTCACTCTATGGACTGTTGTTGTGATGCCCTTCACTCTACGGACTGTTGTAGAGATGTCCCTCACTCTATGGACTGTTGTTGTGATGTCCCTCACTCTACGGACTGTTGTAGTGATGTCACTCACTCTATGGACTATTGTAGAGATGTCCCTCACTCTATGGACTGTTGTGATGTCCTTCACTCTACGGACTGTTGTAGAGATGTCCCTCATTCTATGGATTGTTGTAGAGATGTCCCTCACTCTATGGACTGTTGTAGAGATGTCCCTCACTCTATGGACTGTTGTAGTGATGTCCCTCACTCTATGGACTGTTGTAGAGATGTCCCTCACTCTATGGACTGTTGTAGTGATGTCCCTCACTCTACGGACTGTTGTAGAGTTGTCCCTCACTCTATGGACTGTCGTAGAGATGTCCCTCACTCTACAGAATGTTGTTGTGATGTCCCTCACTCTATGGACTGTTGTAGAGATGTCCCTCACTCTACTGAATGTTGTTGTGATGTCCCTCACTCTATGGACTGTCGTAGAGATGTCCCTCACTCTATGGACTGTTGTTATGATGTCCCTCACTCTATGGACTGTTGTAGTGATGTCCCTCACTCTATGGACTGTTGTCGTGATGTCCCTCACTCTATGGACTGTTGTTGTGATGTCCCTCACTCTATGGACTGTTGTTATGATGTCCCTCACTCTATGGACTGTTGTAGAGTTGTTCCTCTTTTTTTTGAGGGTAAAGAAGAAAAACTCGCATTTCTTTAGCGCCTTTCATGACCTCAGGACGTCCCAAGGCACTTTATTGTCTTTTGAAGTGCAGTCACTGTTGTAATGTAGGAAACGTGGCAGCCAATTTGCGCACAGCAAGCTCCCACAAACAGCAATGTGATAATGACCAGATAATATTTTTAATAGTGTTGGTTGAGTGGTAACTATTGGCCCAGGACACTGGAGAGAACTCTCCTGCTCTTCTTCCAAACAGTGGGTTGGGATCTTTTACGTCCACCTGAGAGAACAGACGGGACCTCGTTTTAACATCTCATCTGAAAGACGGCACCCCCCGGCAGTGCAGCACTCCCTCGGTACTGGTCTTGCGAGTGTCAGCCTGGACTTTGTGAACAAGTCTCTGGAGTGGGACTCGAACCCACAACCTTCTGACTGGAAGGCAAGAGCGCTAACCCACTGAGCCACGGATAACACCTGACGCCAGGTGTAATGGCGTCTCCTCCCGTAGACATGCTGTCGGGGAAGCGGGCACTCGCCTGCTCGGCTCAGTTGCAAAGGTGCTCCTCGGGGTGGAATGAGCCGGAAGAGATTTACCACTCCAGGTGCAGGCCTGAAGGGCGTATAGGGAATTTCTACCCCCGCCCCCCCACCTCCATCAGTTACAATCTCTTCATTATACTGGTTGGGAAATCACAAGCTGGGGGTGCACCATTTCCCCACACGCACGCCAAAATGTTTTTTTTTATTCGTTTGAGATGTGGGCGTCACTGGCAAGGCCAGCATTTATTGCCCATCCCTAATTGATCTCGAGAAGGTGGTGGTGAGCCGCCTTCTTGAACCACTGCAGTCCGTGTGGTGAAGGTACTCCCAACAGTGCTGTTAGGTAGGGAGTTCCAGGATTTTGACCCAGGGACGATGAAGGATCGGCAATATACTTCCAAGTCAGGATGGTGTGTGACTTGGAGGTGGTGGTGGTCCCATGCGCCTGCTGCCCTTGTCCTTCCAGGTGGAAGAGGTCGCGGGTTTGGGAGGAGCTGCCGAAGAAGCCTTGGCGAGTTGCTGCAGTGCATCTTGTAGATGGTACACACTGCAGCCACGGTGCGCCGGAGGTGGAGGGAGTGAATGTTTAAGGTGGTGGATGGGGTGCCAATCAAGCAGGCTGCTTTGTCCTGGATGGTGTCGAGCTTCTTGAGTGTTGTTGGAGCTGCACTCATCCAGGCAAGTGGAGAGTGTTCCATCACACTCCTGACTTGTGCCTTGTAGATGGTGGAAAGGCTTTGGGGAGTCAGGAGGTGAGACACTCGCCGCAGAATACCCAGCCTCTGACCTGCTCTTGTTGCCACAGTATTTATGTGGCTGGTCCAGTTAGGCTTCTGGTCAATGGTGACCCCCCACAGGATGTTGATGGTGGGGGATTCGGCGATGGTAATGCCGTTGAATGTCACGGGGAAGTGGTTACCAAGACCGCAGAAACATAAAATTCCAGCCAGTAAGATTTGTAGCTCTCCTTAAGGAGCCCGTTGTAGTTTATTCTACAGCTCATTGCTGCATCCCTTAGGCCTAGTTATGGGCGTGAAATCATCAGTGTGTATTGATCAATGATTGAATGTTAAATTGGTATTTTTTTAAAGTACATTATTGTTTTTATCTTTGGTGTGTTACAGTTTCAGGCTTTTTATAACACAGTTGTCTTAACACTGATTCCCCTCTTTTTTACCTCTATGATTATCGGGTACGGTGTTTGTGTTACTGTGTTACCAGCGAACGAGCGTTCAAACCCCACCGTGGCTGTTTGAGATTTTGAATTCAGTTTAATAAAAAATAAAATCTGGAAATTATCAGTGAACGTGAATCTGTCGTTTAAAAACCCAAGCCATTCACTGACGTCCCTTCAGGGAAGGAAACATAGACGATAGGAGCAGGAGTAGGCCATTCGGCCCTTGAGCCTGCTCCGCCATTCAATGCGATCATGGCTGATCATCCAAATTCAGTACCCTGTCCCTGCTTTCTCCCCAAACCCCTTGATCCCTTTAGCCTTAAGAAATATATCCAACTCCTTCTTGAATATATTTAATGAATTGGCCTCCACTGCCTTCTGTGGCAGAGAATTCCACAGGTTCACCACTCTCTGGGTGAAGAAATTCCTCCTCATCTCTGTCCTAAATGGCTTACCCCTTATCCTTAGACTGTGACCCCTGGTTCTGGACTCCCCCGCCATCGGGAACATCCTTCCTGCATCTAGTCTGTCTAGTCCTGTTAGAATTTTATAAGTTTCAATGAGATCCCCTCTCATTCTTCTAAACAACCAGCTGTTCTGTAAGATTCGGATCACAGGTCACACACATTACCCTGGGGGGGGGGATTCAGTTGCCTTGCGCCTCCCATTGGCGCCCTAAGAGGTGCAAAGCAACTAGCGCCCGGGCGCGGCGCCGCCGACGCCTCCCGCGAAATTCAGCGGGAGGTTTGCGGCAGCGGTAACCGTTAACGCCCTGCGGCGCTACGCCGCGCCGCCGGCAATGGCGTCATTGCCGTGCGCAACGTCCCGCTTGCGATCTTCGGTAGCGCCCCCTGACTTACCGCCGGATGCTACGTCCGACAGGCCTACCTGCGGCCGGGGCGGCACTAATCAAAGGCGAGGTGCCGGGAGGCCATTTTTGTTGCTGGCCACCTGCCAGCACCTGCCCCCCCCCCCCCCCGTTGCCGTCCCCGGCCTCCTCAGCTGCCCCTCCTTTTGCCAGCACTCCAATCCCTGGTGGCCCAGCTGCGCTAGGCCCCTCCCCTTTAAGAAGAGGAGGAAGGCCTGCAGTACCACGGCGTGACGTGATATTCCCTCGCTTTACAGCCAATGAAGTACCTTTTTGGAGTGTAGTCACTGTTGTAATGTAGGAAACGCGGCAGCCAATCTGCGCACAGCAAGCTCCCACAAACAGCAATATGATAATGACCAGATCATCTGTTTTTGTTATGTTGATTGAGGGATAAATATTGGCCCCAGGACACCGGTGATGCGCTATCAATTACTCATAAAAGACTGAGAGTTAAGAGAGTAACTAAAGGCTTTTATTAACAAAAGAATGAAGGTCTGCCTCGAGTGGTCGACCGGTCCAGAAATACAAAGGGCTGGGGAGCAGTCACCTTTATACTAGGACTTGTGGGAGGAGTCAGCCGAGGCATGTCCAGGCATGGACACAGTGGAATACAAACAGTGGTTTACCACATTCACCCCTTGTTTAAAATTGAGTCCGGCGGGGTGAAGTGTATTAAAAGTTAGTGTATTGGAGTCTTTCCGGAGGACTTGTCTGCCGCTGTGATCGGCGTGGCGACGGCAGGGGTAGTGGAGCTTCCGGCGTCGAGTCCCGCGTAGGCTGTGGCACAGGCGTGTCGTCCTCGTAGATGTCGAGCGGGTCGCTGGGCCCAGGCCTGCTGTCTGCTGGGGCTGGATATCGGATCGTGGGGGGGGGGGTGGTAGTGAGTAGTGGGTTACTGCAGCCCCCGAGGGTGCAAGGTCTCTTATGGAGACTGTGTCCTCCCGCCCGTCCGGGTATGTAATGTAAGCATACTGGGGGTTGGCGTGGAGGAGGTCGACCCTCTCGACCAGGGGGTCCGTCTTATGGGTCCTCACGTGCCTTCTCAGTAGGACCGGCCCTGGGGATGTCAGCCATGGCAGTAGCGATGTCCCCGATGTGGACTTCCTTGGGAAGACAAACATTTTCTCATGAGGGGTGGCGTTAGTGGCAGTGCAGAGCAGTGACCGAATAGAGTGGAGCGCATCGGGGAGCACATCCTGCCAGCGGGAGGTTGGAAGGCCCCTAGACTTTAAGGCTAGCAGGGCGGCCTTCCAAACTGTCGCATTTTCTCTTTCCACCTGTCCGTTCCCCCGGGGGTTGTAACTGGTGGTCCTGCTTGTGGCAATACCCCTAGTTAGCAGGTACTGACGGAGTTCGTCGCTCATAAACGATGAGCCCCGGTCGCTATGGATATAGCTGGGGAAACCGAACAGGGTGAAGAGGTCGTTCAGACATTTAATGACCGTGGCACTGGTCATGTCCGGGCAGGGGATGGCGAACGGGAAACGGGAGTACTCATCAATAATATTGAGGAAGTACACATTGCGGTCGGAGGAGGGGAGAGGCCCTTTAAAATCAACGCTCAGGCGCTCGAAGGGGCGAGTGGCTTTTATCAGGTGGGCCCTGTCTGGTCTATAAAAGTGCGGTTTGCACTCAGCGCAGACTTGGCAGTTCCTGGTCATGGTCCTGACCTCCTCAATAGAGTAAGGCAGGTTGCGGGCCTTGATGAAGTGGAAGAACCTGGTGACCCCCGGGTGGCAGAGGTCATTGTGGAGGGCCTGCAGTCTATCGATCTGCGCGCTGGCGCAGGTGCCACGCGATAGCGCATCCGGGGGTTCATTGAGCTTCCCGGGCCGGTACAAGATCTCGTAATTGTAGGTGGAAAGTTCGATTCTCCACCTCAAGATCTTGTCATTTTTGATTTTGCCCCTCTGCTTGTTGTTGAACATGAAAGCAACTGAACGCTGGTCAGTGAGCAGGGTAAATCGTTTTCCGGCCAGGTAGTGCCTCCAATGACGCACAGCCTCCACAATCGCCTGGGCCTCCTTCTCAACAGCGGAGTGTCTGGTCTCCGGGCCTTGGAGGGTTCGTGAAAAGAAGGCCACGGGTCTCCCCGCCTGATTGAGGGTAGCGGCCAGGGCAAAGTCGGACGCGTCGCTTTCCACCTGGAAGGGGATGGATTCGTCCACTGCGTGCATGGTGGCTTTGGCAATGTCCTCCTTGATACGGTGGAAGGCTAAGCGGGCCTCTGCCGTCAAGGGAAAAGAGGTGGACTTGATCAGCGGACGGGCCTTGTCCGCATAGTAGGGGACCCACTGGGCGTAATAGGAGAAAAACCCTAGGCACCTCTTCAGGGCCTTGAGGCAGTGGGGCAGTGGGAGTTCCATAAGGGAACGCATCCGGTCGGGGTCGGGGCCGATGACTCCGTGTTCCACGACACAGCCAAGGATGGCGAGGCGGGTTGTGCGGAATATGCACTTCTCCTTGTTATATGTCAGGTTCAGGAGTTGGGCGGTGCGGAGGAATTTTTCGAGGTTTGCGTCATGGTCCTGCAAGTCACGGCCGCAGATGGTCACATTGTCCAGATATGGGAAAGTGGCCTGCAACGCATTTTGATCTACCATCCGGTCCATCTCCCTTTGGAAGACGGAGACCCCGTTGGTGACGCCAAAGGGAACCCTAAGGAAGTGATAGAGGCGGCCGTTTGCCTCAAAGGCAGTATACTGGCGGTCCTCAGGGCGGATAGGGAGCTGGTGGTACGCTGATTTCAGGTCAATGGTCGAGAAGACGCGGTACTGCGCGATCTGGTTGACCATATCAGCTATGCGGGGGAGTGGGTAGGCGTCCAGCAGGGTGTAGCGATTTATTGTCTGGCTGTAGTCGATGACCAGGCGCTGCTTCTCGCCGGTCTTAACGACCACAACCTGGGCTCGCCAGGGGCTGGTGCTGCCCTCAATAATCCCTTCCTTCAGGAGCCGCTCCACTTCGGTTTTAATGAAAACCCTGTCCCCGGCACTGTATCGCCTGCTCTTTGTGGCGATGGGCTTACAGTCGGGGGTGAGGTTAGCAAACAGTGGGGGGGGGGGGGGGTGACTCTGAGTGTGGAGAGGTTGCACCTGGTGCGCGGCGGGCAATTTGGAAGCTGCTGGCTGCGGACTGTGAGTGGGGGTAGGGGTCCACCGTACGCCATCGTAACACTTTTAAGGTGGCACTGAAAATCTAACCCCAGCAGGACGGCAGCGCAGAGGTCGGGCAGGACCAGAAGTTTAAAATGATCGTACACAGTCCCGTCTACTACGAGTGTCACCACGCAGTAGCCGCCGATGTCCGCCGACTGGGACTCGGAGGCCATAGAAATCCGCTGGTGCGCAGGCAGGACTGGGAGAGAGCAGCGCCGCACCGTGTCGGGGTGGATGAAGCTCTCCGTGCTCCCAGAGTCAAAAAGGCAGATTGTATCGTGACCATTTACCTTAATGTCCATTGTGGAACTGGCCAGCTGGTGCGGTCTCGCTTGGTCCAGTGTAACGGATGCCAGCGTAGGGGTCGGTGTGTCGCTGCGGGTATCAGATGAGGCGGTGTTGGGGGCCTGCTGCGTTCCGGCTGTCGTCCAAGATGGCGGCGTCCATGATCCCCATGTGGCTGGAGGCGTCCAAAATGGCTGCTGTACCGGTGGTTCGCACATGGCCGGGGAGGCCCAAGATGGCGGCCCGCATGGCCCACACGCGGCGCTGCTGGGGTTCGGGGTGGCTTTGGCCCTGCAGACGCTAGCGTAGTGTCCCTTCTTCCCGCAGCCCGAGCAGATCGCGTTTTTCGCCGGGCAGCGCGCTCTGGGGTGTTTTGCCTGGCCACAGAAGTAGCATTTCTGGCCTTGGGGCACTGCTGTCTGGCCTTGGGACACTGCTGCGGTAGTTGGGCCGTTGCTGGGGTGTGGCTGGGGTGGCACGGCGCTATGAGGCGGTCCTACCGTGTCCCAGGCTGTCATTCCCCGCGGCGTCCACGGTGCAGAGGAGTAGGCATCCATGCCCCGGTAGGCTGCATCCAATGATAGTGCGAGTTCAGAGGCCTTGTTGAGGTCGAGTTCACTCTGCTCCAGCAGTCGCTGTCGGGTGTAATTGGATCTGTGGCCCGCTACAAAAGCGTCCCGGATAAGTTCCTCTGTGTACACGGCGGCCTTTACATCCTTACAACCACAGGCCCGGCCAAGCACAGACAGCGCCTGAAGGTATTCCACGGTCGATTCCCCAGGTTGTTGTTTACGACTCCCCAGAAGGTGCCTGGCGTACACTTCGTTCACTGGGCGCGTGTACTGGTCCTTGAGGAGCTTGATAGCGTCCGCGTACGAGGTCGCGTCTTGGATGACCGAGTACACTCGGTGGTTCACTTTGGAGGTCAGGACATCCAGTTTGTCCTCGTCCGATTTGATTGCTGCGGAGGCGGTCAGGAATTTTTCAAAACACTTAAGCCAGTGAGTAAACTTGGTGGATGAGTCCGCCTCCCGATGATCTAAGTCCAGGCATGCTGGTGTGAGGATCTTCTCCATTATAAAAATTTTGTTAATAAAATTGATGCGCTATCAATTACTCATAAAAGACTGAGAGTTAAGAGAGTAACTAAAGGCTTTTATTAACAAAAGAATGAAGGTCTGCCTCGAGTGGTCGACCGGTCCAGAATACAAAGGGGCTGGGGAGCAGTCACCTTTATACTAGGACTTGTGGGAGGAGTCAGCCGAGGCATGTCCAGGCATGTACACAGTGGAATACAAACAGTGGTTTACCACAACCGGGGAGAACTCCCCCCTGCTCTTCTTCGAAATAGTGCCGTGGGATCTTTTACGTCCACCTGAGAGAGCAGACGGGGCCTCGGTTTAACGTCTCATTCGAAAGACGGCACCTCCGACAGTGCAGCATTCTCTCAGCACTGCACTGGGAGTGTCGGACTAGATTTATGTGCTGAAGTCCCTGGAGTGGGACTTTGAACCCACAACCTTCTGACTCAGAGGCGAGGGTGCTGCCCACTGAGCCACAGCGGACACTGTTGTTGATGCTGCCATTCCCAGTTACACCTCCTCCAGATGGGTCTAGAAGAGGTGTACATGGGAATGGCAGAATCATCAACAGCTGCCATCTGAAAAAATGGGGGCCGAGGTTATGATCTGAAATTGTTGAACTCGATGTTGAGTCCGGAGGGCTGTAAAGTGCCTAATCGAAAGATGAGGTGCTGTTCCAACAAAGCTCAACGTAAGCTCGAGGAACAGTGCAAGAGGCCGAGGACGGCGAGGTCAGAGTGGGAGTGGAGCGGAGAATTAAAGTGACAGGCGACCGGAAGCTCAGGGTCACCATTACGGACTGAACAGAAATGTTCCGCAAAGCGGTCACCCAACCTCTCCAGTGCACTGAGGTGCCTGCTGTACATGGTCCATGTCTCTGAGGCATACAGGAGGACGGGTATCACTGCTGCTCTGTTACACTACACAGTATGTACAGCACAGCAACAGGCCATTCGGCCCAACTGGTCGGTGCTGGTGTTTATGCTCCACACAAGCCTCCTCCCACCCCTCTTCATCTCACCTCGTCAGTAAGTCCTTCTATTCCTTTCACCCTTGTGTACTTGTCTCGCTTCCCCTTAAATGTATCTGTGCTTTTTGCCTCAACCACTCCCTGTGGTAGCGAGTTCCACATTCTCACCACTCTCTGGATGAAAAGGTTTTCTCCTGAATTCCCCAATAGATTTATTAGGCCCTATTTATGGTCCCTAGTTCTGGTCTCCCCGACAAGGGTGCTGAGCACCCTCCTCTACTCCCTCTTCACCCACGACTGTGTGGCTGTTAATGGTTCCAACACCATCATCAAGTTTGCGGATGACACCACGGTAGTAGGCCAGATCACAAACAACGATGAGTCAGCGTACAGGGAGGAGGTCGAGCATCTTGTGAAGTGGTGCGCCGATAACAACCTGGCCCTTAACACCAAGAAAACCAAAGAAATCATTGTGGACTTCAGGAAGTCCAAAGGCGGTAGTCACACCCCCATTCACATCAATGGGGCTGTGGTGGAAAGGGTGGACAGCTTTAAGTTCCTCGGAGTCCACATCACGGAAGACCTCTCCTGGTCCCTCAACACCTCCTCTCTGGTGAAGAAGGCCCAGCAGCGCCTATATTTCCTAAGGAGGCTGAAGGGATGTAACCTGTCACCCCTGATCCTCTCTAACTTTTACCGCTGCACTATAGAGAGCATCCTGACGAACTGTATCACAGTATGGTATGGCAGCTGTAGCTACTATGACCGGAAAGCCCTGCAGCGGGTAGTCAAAACTGCCCAACGCATTACTGGCACCCGGTTACCGACCATAGAGCACATATACCAGAAACGCTGTCTACGGAGGTCACGGTCCATCATCAAAGACCCTACCCACCCCAGCCACAGTCTGTTCGCCCTCCTACCATCTGGGAGACGCGACAGATGCATTCGCACCCGTACGACCAGATTTACATAGATACATAGATACATAGAGATAGGAACAGGAGTAGGCCATTCGGCCCTTCGAGCCTGCTCCGCCATTCAATGAGATCATGGCTGATCTTCGTCTGAGATCATAGCTGATCTTACCAGTTCAGTACCCCGTCCCCGCCTTTTCTCCGTAACCCTTAATCCCCTTAGCCTTCAGAAATATATCCAATTCTCTCTTGAAAATATTTATTGAATTAGCCTTCACAGCCCTCTGTGGCAGGGAATTCCACAGGCTCACCACTCTTTGAGTGAAGAAATTCTTCCTCATCTCTGTTTTAAATGATTTGCCCGCTATTTTTAGACTGTGGCCCCTGGTTCTGTGCTCCCCGGCCATTGGAAACATTCTCTCTGAATTCAGCCTGTCCAGGCCTGCCATAATTTTATATGTTTCGATGAGATCCCCTCTCAATCTTCTAAACTCCAGTGAGTACAAGCCCAAACTATTTAATCTCTCTTCGTAGGTCATTCCCGCCATTCCAGGTATCAGCCTGGTGAATCGCCGTTGCACTCTTTCCATGGCAAGAACATCCTTCCGCAGATGGGGCGACCAAAACTGTACACAATACTCCAGATGCGGTCTCACCAGCACCTTGTACAGCTGTAGTAAGTTAGGAACAGCTTCTTTCCCAGGGCTGTCATCCTACTGAACTCCACAAATAAACTCTAAAGCCTGCACATCTGCCAATGCACTTTATTATGGTCATGTTTATGTTAATATACTACAAGCCAAATGTATGTTGAATGTTTAAATGTCTTAATCCAAATGTACACTCTCGGGAGCCGCAAGCCTACATTTCGTTGTACTGCACTTGTGCACTAACAATGACAATAAAAGTTGATTTGATTTGAAGTGGAAACATCTCTATGTCTACCCTATCAGACCCTTTCATAAACTTACAGATCTCCATCAGGTCACCCCCTCAGCCTTCTCTTTTCTAGAGAAAAGAGGCCCAGCCTGTTCAGTCTTTCCTGATAGGTATAATCTCTCAGCTCTGGCATCATTCTAGTAAATCTTTTTTCCAACCTCTCCAGTGCCTCGATGTTCTTTTTATACTATAGAGGCCAGAACTGTTCACAGTGCTCCAAGTGTGGTCTAACCAAGGTACAGAGACCAGAACTGTTCACAGTGCTCCAAGTGTGGTCTAACCAAGGTACAGAGACCAGAACTGTGCACAATGCTCCAAGTGTGGTCTAACCAAGGTACAGAGACCAAAACTGTTCACAGTGCTCCAAGTGTGGTCTAACCAAGGTACAGAGACCAGAACTGTTCACAGTGCTCCAAGTGTGGTCTAACCAAGGTACAGAGACCAGAACTGTTCACAGTGCTCCAAGTGTGGTCTAACCAAGGTACAGAGACCAGAACTGTTCACAGTGCTCCAAGTGTGGTCTAACCAAGGTACAGAGACCAGAACTGTTCACAGTGCTCCAAGTGTGGTCTAACCATGGTACAGAGACCAGAACTGTTCACAGTGCTCCAAGTGTGGTCTAACCAAGGTACAGAGACCAGAACTGTTCACAGTGCTCCAGGTGTGGTCTAACCATGGTACAGAGACCAGAACTGTTCACAGTGCTCCAAGTGTGGTCTAACCAAGGTACAGAGACCAGAACTGTTCACCGTGCTCCAAGTGTGGTCTAACCAAGGTACAGAGACCAGAACTGTTCACAGTGCTCCAAGTGTGGTCTAACCAAGGTACAGAGACCAGAACTGTTCACAGTGCTCCAAGTGTGGTCTAACCAAGGTACAGAGACCAGAACTGTTCACCATGCTCCAAGTGTGGTCGAACCAAGGTACAGAGACCAGAACTGTTCACCGTGCTCCAAGTGTGGTCTAACCAAGGTACAGAGACCAGAACTGTTCACAGTGCTCCAAGTGTGGTCTAACCAAGGTACAGAGACCACAACTGTTCACAGTGCTCCAAGTGTGGTCTAACCAAGGTACAGAGACCAGAACTGTTCACGGTGCTCCAAGTGTGGTCTAACCAAGGTACAGAGACCAGAACTGTTCACAGTGCTCCAAGTGTGGTCTAACCAAGGTACAGAGACCAGAACTGTTCACAGTGCTCCAAGTGTGGTCTAACCAAGGTACAGAGACCAGAACTGTTCACAGTGCTCCAAGTGTGGTCTAACCAAGGTACAGAGACCAGAACTGTTCACAGTGCTCCAAGTGTGGTCTAACCAAGGTACAGAGACCAGAACTGTTCACTGTGCTCCAAGTGTGGTCCAACCAAGGTACAGAGACCAGAACTGTTCACAGTGCTCCAAGTGTGGTCTAACCAAGGTACAGAGACCAGAACTGTTCACTGTGCTCCAAGTGTGGTCCAACCAAGGTACAGAGACCAGACCTGTTCACAGTGCTCCAAGTGTGGTCTAACCAAGGTACAGAGACCAGAACTGTTCACAGTGCTCCAAGTGTGGTCTAACCAAGGTACAGAGACCAGAACTGTTCACAGTGCTCCAAGTGTGGTCTAACCAAGGTACAGAGACCAGAACTGTTCACTGTGCTCCAAGTGTGGTCTAACCATGGTACAGAGACCAGAACTGTTCACAGTGCTCCAAGTGTGGTCTAACCAAGGTACAGAGACCAGAACTGTTCACAGTGCTCCAAGTGTGGTCTAACCAAGGTACAGAGACCAGAACTGTTCACCGTGCTCCAAGTGTGGTCTAACCAAGGTACAGAGACCAGAACTGTTCACAGTGCTCCAAGTGTGGTCTAACCAAGTTACAGAGACCAGAACTGTTCACAGTGCTCCAAGTGTGGTCTAACCCAGGTACAGAGACCAGAACTGTTCACAGTGCTCCAAGTGTGGTCTAACCAAGGTACAGAGACCAGAACTGTTCACAGTGCTCCAAGTGTGGTCGAACCAAGGTACAGAGACCAGAACTGTTCACAGTGCTCCAAGTGTGGTCTCACCAATGTACACAGACCAGAACTGTTCACAGTGCTCCAAGTGTGGTCTAACCAAGGTACAGAGACCATAACTGTTCACAGTGCTCCAAGTGTGGTCTAACCAAGGTACAGAGACCAGAACTGTTCACTGTGCTCCAAGTGTGGTCTAACCAAGGTACAGAGACCAGAACTGTTCACTGTGCTCCAAGTGTGGTCTAACCATGGTACAGAGACCAGAACTGTTCACAGTGCTCCAAGTGTGGTCTAACCAAGGTACAGAGACCAGAACTGTTCACAGTGCTCCAAGTGTGGTCTAACCAAGGTACAGAGACCAGAACTGTTCACAGTGCTCCAAGTGTGGTCTAACCAAGGTACAGAGACCAGAACTGTTCACAGTGCTCCAAGTGTGGTCTAACCATGGTACGGAGACCAGAACTGTTCACAGTGCTCCAAGTGTGGTCTAACCAAGGTACAGAGACCAGAACTGTTCACAGTGCTCCAAGTGTGGTCTAACCAAGGTACGGAGACCAGAACTGTTCACCGTGCTCCAAGTGTGGTCTAACCAAGGTACAGAGACCAGAACTGTTCACAGTGCTCCAAGTGTGGTCTAACCATGGTACAGAGACCAGAACTGTTCACAGTGCTCCAAGTGTGGTCTAACCAAGGTACAGAGACCAGACCTGTTCACAGTGCTCCAAGTGTGGTCTAACCATGGTACAGAGACCAGAACTGTTCACAGTGCTCCAAGTGTGGTCTAACCAAGGTACAGAGACCAGAACTGTTCACAGTGCTCCAAGTGTGGTCTAACCAAGGTACAGAGACCAGAACTGTTCACAGTGCTCCAAGTGTGGTCTAACCAAGGTACAGAGACCAGAACTGTTCGCTGTGCTCCAAGTGTGGTCCAACCAAGGTACAGAGACCAGAACTGTTCACAGTGCTCCAAGTGTGGTCTAACCAAGGTACAGAGACCAGAACTGTTCACTGTGCTCCAAGTGTGGTCCAACCAAGGTACAGAGACCAGACCTGTTCACAGTGCTCCAAGTGTGGTATTACCAAGGTACAGAGACCAGAACTGTTCACAATGCTCCAAGTGTGGTCTAACCAAGATACAGACACCAGAACTGTTCACAGTGCTCCAAGTGTGGTCTAACCAAGGTACAGAGACCAGAACTGTTCACAATGCTCCAAGTGTGGTCTAACCAAGGTACAGAGACCAGAACTGTTCACAGTGCTCCAAGTGTGGTCTAACCATGGTACAGAGACCAGAACTGTTCACAGTGCTCCAAGTGTGGTCTAACCAAGGTACAGAGACCAGAACTGTTCACAGTGCTCCAAGTGTGGTCTAACCATGGTACGGAGACCAGAACTGTTCACAGTGCTCCAAGTGTGGTCTAACCAAGGTACAGAGACCAGAACTGTTCACAGTGCTCCAAGTGTGGTCTAACCAAGGTACGGAGACCAGAACTGTTCACCGTGCTCCAAGTGTGGTCTAACCAAGGTACAGAGACCAGAACTGTTCACAGTGCTCCAAGTGTGGTCTAACCATGGTACAGAGACCAGAACTGTTCACAGTGCTCCAAGTGTGGTCTAACCAAGGTACAGAGACCAGACCTGTTCACAGTGCTCCAAGTGTGGTCTAACCATGGTACAGAGACCAGAACTGTTCACAGTGCTCCAAGTGTGGTCTAACCAAGGTACAGAGACCAGAACTGTTCACAGTGCTCCAAGTGTGGTCTAACCAAGGTACAGAGACCAGAACTGTTCACAGTGCTCCAAGTGTGGTCTAACCAAGGTACAGAGACCAGAACTGTTCGCTGTGCTCCAAGTGTGGTCCAACCAAGGTACAGAGACCAGAACTGTTCACAGTGCTCCAAGTGTGGTCTAACCAAGGTACAGAGACCAGAACTGTTCACTGTGCTCCAAGTGTGGTCCAACCAAGGTACAGAGACCAGACCTGTTCACAGTGCTCCAAGTGTGGTATTACCAAGGTACAGAGACCAGAACTGTTCACAATGCTCCAAGTGTGGTCTAACCAAGATACAGACACCAGAACTGTTCACAGTGCTCCAAGTGTGGTCTAACCAAGGTACAGAGACCAGAACTGTTCACAATGCTCCAAGTGTGGTCTAACCAAGGTACAGAGACCAGAACTGTTCACAGTGCTCCAAGTGTGGTCTAACCATGGTACAGAGACCAGAACTGTTCACAGTGCTCCAAGTGTGGTCTAACCAAGGTACAGAGACCAGAACTGTTCACAGTGCTCCAAGTGTGGTCTAACCAAGGTACAGAGACCAGAACTGTTCACAGTGTTCCAAGTGTGGTCTAACCAAGGTACAGAGACCAGAACTGTTCACAGTGCTCCAAGTGTGGTCTAACCAAGGTACAGAGACCAGAACTGTTCACAGTGTTCCAAGTGTGGTCTAACCAAGGTACAGAGACCAGAACTGTTCACTGTGCTCCAAGTGTGGTCTAACCAAGATACAGAGACCAGAACTGTTCACAGTGCTCCAAGTGTGGTCTAACCAAGGTACAGAGACCAGAACTGTTCACAGTGCTCCAAGTGTGGTCTAACCAAGATTCGACACAAGTTTAACACAACAGCCAATGTGTTGGAGACGGGGCGGGATTTAAGACAGGACTTAAAGCAAACAGAGTCTATTTACTTAGCAAAGATTCTATTTACAACCTACAGCAAAGAGATCTCGTGTCTGGAACTACCGCAAAGTCTCTCGACTACAGCAGGATTATTCTCCAGCGAAATGCAGCGACTGGAGAATAATTCAATACTGAAAAAAGAAAGACTTGCATTTCTATCGCGCCTTTCACAACCTCAGGACGTCCCAAAACGCTTTACAACCAATGAATTACTTTTGACTTGTAGTCACTGTTGTAATATGGGAAACGCGGCAGCCAATCTGCGCACAGCAAGCTCCCACAAACAGCGACATGATAATGACCAGATCATCTGTTTTTTAGTGATGTTGATTGAGGGATAAATATTGGCCCCAAGACACAACTCCCCTGCTCTTCTCTGAAATACTGCCGTGGGATCTTTTACATCCACCTGAGAGGGCAGACGGGGCCTCGGTTTAACGTCTCATCCGAAAGACGGCACCTCTTGACAGTGCAGTGCTCCCTCAGAACCGCATTGGGAGTGTCGGCCTCGATTTTTGTGCTGAAGTCCCTGGAGTGGGACTGGAACCCACAACCTTTTCACTTGGAGGCGAGAGAGAGAGAGAGAGCGCTACCCACTGAGCTCATTCTCGGGCTGGCAATCAGTAACCAGTGGTGTTCCGCAGGGGTCAGTGCTGGGACCCCAACTCTTTACAATCTATATTAACGATTTGGAGGAAGGGACCGAGTGCAACAAATCCAAGTTTGCCGACGATACAAAGATGGGAGGGAAAGCAATGAATTATTATCTAAATGGAAAGAAACTGCAAAGTGCAACAGTACAAAGGGATCTGGGGGGTCCTGGTGCATGAAACACAAAAAGTTAGTTTGCAGGTGCAGCAGGTGATCAGGAAGGCCAATGGAATCTTGGCTTTTATTGCAAGGGGGATGGAGTATAAAAGCAGGGAAGTCTTGCTGCAGTTATACAGGGTATTGGTGAGGCCACACCTGGAATACTGCGTGCAGTTTTGGTTTCCATATTTAAGAAAAGATATACTTGCTCTCGAGGCGGTTCAGAGAAGGTTCACTCGGTTGATTCCGGAGATGAGGGGGTTGATGTATGAGGAAAGGTTGAGTAGGTTGGTCCTCTACTCATTGGAGTTCAGAAGAATGAGAGGCGATCTTATCGAAACATATAAGATTGTGAGGGGGCTTGATCGGGTGGATGCGGTGAGGATGTTTCCACTGATGGGTGAGACTAGAACTAGGGGGCATAATCTAAGAATAAGGGGCTGCCCTTTCAAAACTGAGATGAGGAGAAACTTCTTCACTCAGAGGGTAGTAAATCTATGGAATTTGCTACCTCAGAGAGCTGTGGAAGCTGCAACATTAAATAAATTTAAAACGGAGAGAGACAGTTTCCTAGCAGATAAGGGAATTAGGGGTTACGGGGAGAGGGCAGGGAAGTGGACGTGAGTCTAGATTCGGATCAGCCATGATCCTATTGAATGGCAGAGCAGGCCCGAGGGGCCGTATGGCCTACTCCTGCTCCTACTTCTTATGTTCTTATGAGCCACAGCTGACACACAAAATGCAAATTATATACGTAGTATCACTCCCAGTCACTTGGAGCAGTGCAGTCTCCAGCCCTGATTGATGGGGGAATTACCCAATCATCTCCATTCTGGGCGGGACTTGTAATAAGAACATAAGAACATAAGGAGCAGTAGTAGGCCAATCGGCCCCTCGAGCCTGCTCCGCCATTCAATAAGATCATGGCTGATCTGATCCTAACCGCCAATCCACTATCACAGAACCATCTCCTGAATCTAACAGAATTAGACACACGAAATAGGAGCAGGATCAGGCTACACGGCCCCTGGGCCCGCTCCGCTACCCACAGGGCCATGACCGATCCGAACCTAGACTCATGTCCAAATTCCTGCCCGCTCCCCGTAACCCTTAATTCCCTTTACTTCTAGGAAACTGTCTATTTCTGTTTTAAATTTATGTAATGATGTAGCTTCTACAGCTTTTTGGGGCAGCATATTCCATGGACCTCCCACCCTCTGAGTGAAGTAGTTCCTCCTCATCTCAGTTTTGAAAGAGGCAGCTATGTAAAAGTCCCTGGAGATTTGTTAAACATACTTCAGGGGAGGGGGTTATTTTCTGTCCCTGCGGCCACAGCCAATCGATCGCCTGGCCAAGGCGCACCAAGGAAAACTGGGCCGTGAGGGTGGAGCCCAAGGGAGATCACCCAACCTTCCTGTATTCGCTGTGCCTGAACCATCCAATAATCCCGGGGCAGCAACGGATAACCTGGGGGAATCACATGCACAAATCCTTGAAGGACAAGTTCAGATGGAGTAGGTTTTGCCAGCAGTCAAAAGCTTTCCCGAACACCAGATTGTCTCCCAGAAGCCGGGAGGAAAACAGCCTTTCAGCTGATCAGAATTGCACCTTTGGAGGGGGAAAACCCGAGGAGAGGTAATATGAACTAAATGGTACAATTTTAAAGGTGTTGCAGGAACAGAGAGACCTGGGGGAATCACATGCACAAATCCTTGAAGGACAAGTTCAGAAGGCTGTTAATAAAGCATACGGGATCCTGGGTTTTATAAGAGGCACAGCGTGCAAAAGCAAGCAGGTCATGCTAATCCTTTATAAAACAATGGTTAGAAACATAGAAGATAGGAGCAGGAGTAGGCCATTCGGCCCCTCGAGCCTGCTCCGCCATTTAATGCGATCATGGCTGATCATCCAAATTCAGTACCCGGTCCCTGCCTTCTCCCCATACCCCTTGATCCCTTTAGCCTTAAGAAATATATCCAACTCCTTCTTGAATATATTTGATGAATTGGCCTCTACTGCCTTCTGTGGTAGAGAATTCCACAGGTTCACCACTCTCTGGGTGAAGAAATTCCTCCTCATTTCTGTCCTAAATGGCTTACCCCTTATCCTTAGACTGTGACCCCTGCTTCTGGACTCCCCCGCCATCTGGAACATCCTTCCTGCATCTAGTCCTGTCAGAATTTTATAAGTTTCAATGAGATCCCCTCTTATTCTTCTAAACTCCAGCGAGTATAAGCCCAATCGACCCAATCTCTCCTCATACGTCATTCCTGCCATCCCAGGTATCAGCCTGGTGAATCTTCGCTGCACTCCCTCCATGGCAAGAACATCCTTCCTCAGGTAAGGCGACCAAAACTGCACACAATACTCAAGGTGTGGTCTCACCAAGGGCCCTGTACAACTGTTAGGCCTCAGCTGGAGTATTGTGTCCAATTCTGGGCACCACACTTTAGGAAGGATGTGAAGGCCTTGGAAAGGGTGCAGAGGAGATTTACCAGAATGACACCAGGGATACGAACATACGGGCCTGCTCCGCCATTCAATAAGATCATGGCTGATCCGATTACTCCACATTCCCGCCTACCCCCGATAACCTTTCACCCCCTTGCTTATCAAGAATCTATCTACCTCTGCCTTAAAAATATTCAAAGACTCTGCTTCCACCGCCCTCTGAGAAAGAGAGTTCCAAAGACTCCGTGAGAAAAAATGTCTCCTCATCTGGATGAGGGACTTCAGTTCCGTGGAGAGACTGGAGAAGCTGGGGTTAGTCTCCTCATGAGAGCACAGCAGGTTCAGGGGAGATTTAATAGAAGTGTTCAAAATTATGAGGGGTTTTGATAAATAGGGAGAAACTGTTTCCACCGGCAGGAGGGTCGATAAGCAGATTTAAGATGATGTCTAAAAACCAGAGGGGGAGATGAGGAGAATTTCTTTTTATACAGCGAGTTGCTGTGATCGGGAACACGCTGCCCAAAAGGGCGGTGGGGGCAGATTCAATAGTGACTTTCAAAAGGGAATTGGGTAAATACTTGAAAAGGAAAAACTGCAGGGTTATGGGGAGTGGGATTAATTGGAGAGCTCTTTCAAAGAGCTGGCACAGGCACGATGGGCCGAATGGCCTCCTATTCTGTACCATTCCATGATTCTAAGTTTTTAAAAATCCATTTGTGGGATCTGGGCGTCGCGGGCAAGGCCAGCATTTATTGCCCATCCCTAGTTGCCCTTGAGAAGGTGGCGGTGAGCCGCCTTCTTGAACCGCTGCAGTCCGTGTGGTGAAGGTGCTCCCGCAGTGCTGTTAGAGAGGAAGTTCTAGGATTTTGACCCAGCGACGATGAAGGATCGGCAATATACTTCTAAGTCAGGATGGTGTGTGACTTAACATAGAAGATAGGAGCAGGAGTAGGCCATCCGGCCCCTCGAGCCCACTCCGCCATTTAATGAGATCATGGCTGATCATCCAAATTCAGTACCCTGTCCCTGCTTTCTCCCCATATCCTTTGATCCCTTTAGCCTCAAGAAATATATCCAACTCCTTCTTGAATATATTTAATGAATTACCCTCAACTGCCCTGTGTGGCAGAGAATTCCACAGGTTCACCATTCTCTGGGTGAAGAAATTCCTCCTCATCTCAGTCCTAAATGGCTTACCCCTTATCCTTAGACTATGACCCCTGGTTCTGGACTCCCCCGTGATCAGGAACATCCTTCCTGCATCTAGTATGTCTAGTCCTGTTACAATTTTATAAGTTTCAATGAGATCCCCTCTCGGTCTTCTAAACTCTAGGGGAACTTAATAATAATAATAGTAATAATAATCAACTTTATTGTCATTGTTAGTGCACAAGTGCAGTACAACGAAATGTAGGCTTGCGGCTTCCGAGAGTGTACATTTTGATTAAGAGATTTAACATTCAACATTCATTTGGCTTGTAATACATAAACATAAACATAATAAAGTGCATTGGCAGATGTGCAGGCTTTAGAGTTTATTTGTGGAGTTCAGTAGGATGACAGCCCTGGGAAAGAAGCTGTTCCTAAACCTGATCGTTCGGGTGCGAATGCATCTGTAGCGTCTCCCAGATGGCAGGGGGGCGAACAAACTGTGGTGGTGTTTCCGTGCGCCTGCTGCCCTTGTCCTTCTAGGTGGAAGAGGTCGCGGGTTTGGGAGTTGCTGCAATACATCTTGTAGATGGAACACACTGCAGCCATGGTGCGCCGGTGGTGGAGGGAGTGAATGTTTAAGGTGGTGGATGGGGTGCCAATCAAGCGGACTGATTTGTCCTGGATGGTGTCGAGCTTTTTGAGTGTTGTTGGAGCTGCACTCATCCAGGCAAGTGGAGTGTATTCCATCGCACGCCTTACTTGTGCCTTGTAGATGGTGGAAAGGCTTTGGGGAGTCAGGAGGTGAGTCACTCACCGCAGAATACCCAGCCTCTGACCTGCTCTTGTGGCCACAGTATTTATGTGGCTGGTCCAGTTAAGTTTCTGGTCAATGGTGACCCCCCGCAGGACGTTGATAGTGGGGGATTCGGCGATGATAATTCAGAAGACTTCCCACCGTGGTTCGGACTTTAGAATTGAACCACTCCGGTGTTGAAGCGAAGACTCCCATTAGCACCACTAAACATATGCCGCAGAGATCCCAGGTGCCGGTTAACGTGTGTTGTAACGCCATTCCCCTGTCCCGCAGTCACACGCAAAAGTTGTTGGAAGCTCTATTTTATTTCGATGGGCGTGAGCAGCACAGCAAGGGTTGCCAACCCTTCAGGATTGCTCCGGCCATTCCCCAGGAACCAAAGATTGATTTCCAGGACACCGCTGCGTGCAAAACCCGGGGAGAAAAATCACAGGTGCGCCTTTGAACACTTTCCCTGATCAGTTCGAGAGGTATTGGAGCTGGGGTAAAAATGGCTGTTTGACCGGGGGGGTGGGGGCGGTTGGAGACGAGAGGGCATGTGGAGAAACCTGCAGGAGTAGGCCCAACCAGAGTTGGCACCTCCAGGCACAACAACAGGGAAAGCAATTGTGTTGAAGACACAGAAAAAAAGAGGGTGTAAAACAGACGTCGTGAATCGGCTGCCCGTTATAGAAACGCTCAAACTTCATTTCCATTAACATTAGACTTCCAGCTCATAAGAACATAAGAAATAGGAGCAGGAATCGGCCAACAAGCGAGACTCTAACCATCTCCCCTTGACATTCAATGGCATTACCATCGCTGAATCCCCCACTATCAACATCCTGGGGGTTACCATTGATCAGAAACTGAACTGGACCAGCCATATAAATACTGTGGCTACAAGAGCAGGCCAGAGGCTGGGAATTCTGCGGCGAGTGTCTCACCTCCTGACTCCCCAAAGCCTTTCCACCATCTACAAGGCACAAGTCAGGAGTGTGATGGAATACTCTCCACTTGCCCGGATGAGTGCAGCTCCAACAACACTCAAGAAGCTCGACACCATCCAGGACAAAGCAGCCCGCTTGATTGGCACCCCATCCACCACCTTAAACATTCACTCCCTCCACCACCGGCGCACTGTGGCTGCAGTGTGTACCATCTACAAGATGCACTGCAGCAACTCGCCAAGGCTTCTTCAACAGCACCTTCCAAACCCGTGACCTCTACCACTTAGAAGGACAAGGGCAGCAGATGCATGGGAACACCACCACCTCCAAGTGAAGAAATTTCTCCTCATCTCAGTCCAAAATGTCCTACCCTGTATCCTGAGACTGTGATAAAATTCTAACAGGACTAGACAGACTAGATGCAGGAAGGCTGTTCCCGATGGCCGGGGAGTCCAGAACCAGGGGTCACAGTCTAAGGGTAAGCGGTAAGCCATTTAGGACTGAGACGAGGAGGAATTTCTTCACCCAGAGAGTGGTGAACCTGTGGAATTCTCTACCACAGAAGGCGGTTGAGGCCAATTCATTAAATATATTTAAGAAGGAGTTAGATATATTTCTTAAGGCTAAATGGATCAAGGGATATGGGGAGAAAGCAGGGATAGGGTACTGAATTTGGATGATCAGCCATGATCTCATTGAATGGTGGAGCAGGCTCGAGGGGCCGAATGGCCTACTCCTGCTCCTAGCTTCAAAGTTTCTATGTGACCCCTCGTTCTAGACCCCCCAGCCAGGGGAAACATCCTCCCTGCATCCAGCCTGTCTAGCCCTGTTAGAATTTTATACGTTTCAATGAGATCCCCTCTCATTCTTCTAAACTCTAGTGAATACAGGCCGAGTCGACCCAATCTCTCCTCATACGACAGTCCTGCCATCCCTGGGCCATTTACTAATATCAGATGCGCGCTGACTTTGATGCACTAGCTCAGGAGGCTCTGGTTCGAATGCGCTTGGGTTTCCCCAGCTTATACTTGGGCTCATTATCCAAAATCCTGGAAACACTCAACTGTCCGAGCTCACCTCCCAAACCCAAACCCGCCACCTCCCAACACCTAGAAGGACAAGGGCAGCAGGCGCATGGGAACACCCATCACCGGCAAGTTCCCCTCCAAGTCACACACCACATCCCAACTTGGACGTATCATCATCCGACCCTTCATCGTCGCTGGGTCAAAATCCTGTAACTCCCTCCCTAACAGCACCGTGGGAGCACCTTCCTCCTTCTTCTTAGGCAGTCCCTCGGATCCGAGGATGACTTGCTTCC
This sequence comes from Somniosus microcephalus, assembly GCF_052327205.1. Lineage (NCBI taxonomy): Eukaryota > Metazoa > Chordata > Chondrichthyes > Squaliformes > Somniosidae > Somniosus > Somniosus microcephalus. Next base: position 105,615 of record NW_028225906.1, read on the forward strand.
GCGCTAAAAATGAGTTCTCAGGTGACTGATGAGTCCAACGCGGCCGAACTTCATTTTAAAGGGGTGGAAGATGCCTGTGTGTGAATTATTTTATCGTGGGGTGGCCGTTGCACACCAGCTACCACACGGGCTTGACAGAGCAAGGTCTTGGTCCAGTGGCAAGGGGGTCCAAGGTGATTAAGAACATAAGAAATAGGAGCAGGAGTAGGCCATTCGGCCCTTCGAGCCTGCTCCGCCATTCAATGAGATCATGGCTGATCTTCTGCCTCAATTCCATTCACCGGCCTTATCGCCATATCCCTTGATGCCCTTACTAGTCATAGAAGATAGGAGCAGGAGTAGGCCATTCGGCCCCTCGAGCCTGTTCTGCCATTCAATGAGATCATGGCTGATTATCCAAATTCAGTACCCTGTCCCTGCCTTCTCCCCATATCCCTTGATCCCTTTAGCCTTAAGAAATATATCTAACTCCTTCTTGAATATATTTAATGAATTGGCCTCTACTGCCTTCTGTGGTAGAGAATTCCACAGGTTCACCACTCTCTGGGTGAAGAAATTCCTCCTCATCTCAGTCCTAAATGGCCTGCCCCTTATCCTTAGCCTGTGACCCCTGATAAGAGACCAGGCTCTGCTACATCAGCCTAGAACACACACACAAACATGCTCCTACTGTCCTCCTCCCTCCTTCAAGCAGGTCCTCTCTGCCTGGGTTTCATAGGCTGCAGTGTGGTCCTCCCGACCGCACTGCTGGTCCACGCTGCGCCACTCCTGGGCTTCGACCTCGCTGCTGGGCTCATCCTCGCTCCTGGGCCTCGTCCTCGCTCCCGGGTTCCGACCTCGCTCCTGGGTCCCATCCTCACTCACAGAGTCATAGAGTTATACAGCACAGAAAGAGGCCCTTCGGCCCATCGTGTCCGCGCCGGCCATCAAGCCCTGTCTATTCTAATCCCATTTTCCAGCACTTGGTCCGTAGCCTTGTATGCTATGGCGTTTCAAGTGCTCATCTAAATGCGTCTTGAATGTTGTGAGGGTTCCTGCCTCTACCATCCTTTCAGGCGGTGAGTTCCAGATTCCAACCACCCTCTGGGTGAAAAAGTATTTCCTCAAATCCCCTCTAAACCTCCTGCCACTTACCTTGAAACTATGACCCCTGGTTATTGACCCCTCTACTAAGGGGAAAACTTCCTTTCTATCTACCCTATCTATGCCCCTCATAATTTTGTACACCTCAATCAGGTCCCCCCTCAGCCTTCTCTGCTCTAAGGAAAACAACCCCAGCCTGTCCAGTCTCTCTTCATAGCTGAAGCGCTCCAGCCCAGGTAACATCCTGGTAAATCTCCTCTGCACCCTCTCCAATGCAATCACATCCCTCCTATAGTGTGGCTCCTGGGTCCCGACCTCGCTGCTCCTCCCATCCCAGCACCTTCACCACACGGTCTGCAGCAATTCAAGACGAAGGCTCACCACCACCTTCTCAAGGGCTACTAGGGGATGGGCAATAAATGCCGGCCTTGCCAGCGACGCAAATATCCCCCTGAATTACCAAAGCTCTACCAAAGAGCCAATGCGTTCTACCGGATGGGCTCCTTCTGTGCTAACTCTATGAATTAAATTTAACAACAGGCAGAAGGGCCACGTGTGCTGGGCACCTGTGGAACTGGACCTCCAAAGAACAAGTCAAGGACTTCAACAACAGCTTGTATTTATACAGCACCTTTAACGTAGTAAATCGTCCCGAGCCTCCTCACAGGAGCGTCATCAAACAAAGCTCGACACCGAGCCACGTGAGATATGAGGACAGGAGGCCAAAAGCTGGTCAAAGAGGTAGGTTTTATGCAGCATCTTAAAGGAGGTAGAGAGGCGGAGCGGTTTAGGGAAGGAACACCAGAGCTTAGGGCCTAGGCAGCTGAAGGCACGGCCGCCAATGGTGGAGCAATTAAAATCAAGGATGCTGAAGAGGCCAGAGTTGTTAAGTTTTATTTAAAGTTTTATTAGTTACAGATTATTTGTTTAATCACCCAAAACCAGAAGAGTACAACAGTGACTGCCCTTCAAAAAGTACTTCATTGGCTGTAAAGCGCTTTGGGAAGTCCAGTGGTCGTGCCAGGCGCTGTAGAAATGCAAGTCTTTCAGGTGGGAGGCCGGATCTGAGGCCAGTGGCTGGCCCCGAGGTAAGATGTCAACTCCGGAGCGCTGGTGGTCGGCCCGGCGCTGGCGGTTGCCGTGGGGACGGGAACTCCGCGGCAGTCGCTGCTCGGCCCGACCCGACCCGACCAGCGGCGGTGGAGCGGAGGAGGAGAAGCGGTGAGTGAGCGAACGGAAGTCGGGGGCTGGGGCACCGAGGCGGGGGCCCGAGGGCCGGCTCACCAAGCGGCCCCGGGTCCCGGGGCATCATCACACGGTGCGGCGCAACTTCCCGTCCGGTTCCTCCCCTCTGATCCCCCTCCCCCGAATCCCCCTGATCCCCCTCCCCCCTAATCCCCCTCCCCCCTGATCCCCATTCCCCTGATCACCCTCCCCCCTGATCCCCCCTCCCCCCTATCCCTATCCCCCTCCCCTGATCCCCCCTCCCCCCTGATCCCCCTCCCCCCTGATCCCCCCTGATCCCCCTCCCCCCTGATCCCCATTCCCCTGATCACCCTCCCCCCTGATCCCCCCTCCCCCCTATCCCTATCCCCCTCCCCCTGATCCCCCCTCCCCCCTGATCCCCCTCCCCCCTGATCCCCTCCCCCTGATCCCCCTCCCCCCTGATCCCCCTCCCCCTGATCCCCTCCCCCGTGATCCCGATCCCCTCCCCCTAATCCCCCTCCCCCTAATCCCCCTCCCCCTAATCCCCCCTCACCACCGATACCCATTCCCCCCTCCCCTTGATCCCCCTCCCCCTGATCCCTGATCCCCCTCCCCCTGATCCCCCTCCCAACCGATCCCCCTCCCCCCGATCCCCCTCCCCCCGATCACCCTCCCCCTCCCCTCTGATCCCCATCTCCCTCCCCCCTGATCCCCATCCCCCCTGATCCCCCTCCCCCTGATCCCCATCCCCCTGATCCCCATCCCCTCCCCCTGATCCCCCTCCCCCCTGATCCCCATCCCCCTCCCCCCGATCCCCCTCCCTCTAATCCCCCTCCCCCTGATCCCCCAATCCCCCCTCCCCCTGATCCCCCTCCCCCCTGATCCCCATCCCCCTGATCCCCATCCCCTCCCCCTGATCCCCATCCCCCGATCCCCCTCCCTCTAATCCCCCTCCCCCTGATCCCCCAATCCCCTCCCCCCGATCCCCTCACCCTGATCCCCCTTCCCCCTGATCCCCCTCCCCCTAATCCCCCCTCCCCCTGATCCCCCTCCCCCTGATCCCCCTCCCCCCTGATCCCCCTCCCCCTAATCCCCCTCCCCCTGATCCCCCTTCCCCCTGATCCTAATCCCCCTTCCCCCTGATCCCCTCCCCCTGATCCCCCTGATCCTAATCCCCCTGATCCCCCTTCCCCCTGATCCCCCTTCCCCCTAATCCCCCTCCCCCTGATCCCCCCTCCCCCTGATCCCCCCTCCCCCTAATCCCCCTCCCTCTGATCCCCCCTCCGCCTGATCCCCCCTCCCCCTGATCCCCTCCCCCCTGATCCCCCTCCCCCATCCCCTCCCCCCTGATCCCCCTCCCCCCTGATCCCCCTCCCCGCTGATCCCCCTCCCCATCCCCTCCCCCGCTGATCCCCCTCCCCCCTGATCCCCCTCCCCCATCCCCTCCCCCGCTGATCCCCTTCTCCATCCCCTCCCCCCGATCCCCTCCCCCCTCCCCCTGATTCCCCTCCCCCGCTCCCCTCTCCCCCCACTCCCCTTCCCACCTCCACTTCCCCTTCACCCACTCCACTTCCCCTTCCCCTTCCACCCCCGTTCCCCTTCCCGTTCGGCGCCCGTTCCCCCCCTGCCCCCCTTCCCCCGGCTCCTTTCCCCTACCGCCCTTCCCCCGGCTCCTTTCCCCTGCCCCCCTTCCCCCGGCTCCTTTCCCCTGCCCCCCTTCCCCCGGCTCCTTTCCCCCTGCCCCCCTTCCCCCGGCTCCTTTCCCCTGCCCCCCTTCCCCCTGGCTCCTTTCCCCTCCCCCCTTCCCCCGGCTCCTTTCCCCTGCCCCCCTTCCCCCGGCTCCTTTCCCCTGCCCCCCTTCCCCCGGCTCCTTTCCCCTGCCCCCCTTCCCCCTGGCTCCTTTCCCCCTGCCCCCCTTCCCCCGGCTCCTTTCCCCTGCCCCCCTTCCCCCCGGCTCCTTTCCCCTACCGCCCTTCCCCCGGCTCCTTTCCCCTGCCCCCCTTCCCCCGGCTCCTTTCCCCTGCCCCCCTTCCCCCGGCTCCTTTCCCCCTGCCCCCCTTCCCCCGGCTCCTTTCCCCTGCCCCCCTTCCCCCTGGCTCCTTTCCCCTGCCCCCCTTCCCCCGGCTCCTTTCCCCCTCCCCCCTTCCCCCCGGCTCCTTTCCCCTGCCCCCCTTCCCCCGGCTCCTTTCCCCTGCCGCCCTTCCCCCGGCTCCTTTCCCCTGCCCCCCTTCCCCCGGCTCCTTTCCCCCTGCCCCCCTTCCCCCGGCTCCTTTCCCCTCCCCCCTTCCCCCGGCTCCTTTCCCCTCCCCCCTTCCCCCGGCTCCTTTCCCCTCCCCCCTTCCCCCGGCTCCTTTCCCCTCCCCCCTTCCCCCGGCTCCTTTCCCCTCCCCCCTTCCCCCGGCTCCTTTCCCCTGGCCCCCTTCCCCCGGCTCCTTTCCCCTCCCCCCTTCCCCTCGGCTCCTTTCCCCCTGCCCCCCTTCCCCCGGCTCCTTTCCCCCTTCCCCCGGCTCCTTTCCCCTGCCCCCCCTTCCCCTGGCTCCTTTCCCCTGCCCCCCTTCCCCCGGCTCCTTTCCCCCTTCCCCCGGCTCCTTTCCCCTGCCCCCCTTCCCCCGGCTCCTTTCCCCTGCCCCCCTTCCCCCGGCTCCTTTCCCCTGCCGCCCTTCCCCCCGGTTCCTTTCCCCTGCCCCCCTTCCCCCGGCTCCTTTCCCCTGCCCCCTTCCCCCGGCTCCTTTCCCCTCCCCCCTTCCCCCGTCTCCTTTCCCCTGCCCCCCCTTCCCCCGGCTCCTTTCCCCTTCCCCCGGCTCCCTTCCCCTCCCCCCTTCCCCCGGCTCCTTTCCCCCTTCCCCCGGCTCCTTTCCCCTGCCCCCCTTCCCCCGGCTCCTTTCCCCCTCCCCCCTTCCCCCCGGCTCCTTTCCCCCTCCCCCCTTCCCCCGGCTCATTTCCCCCTGCCGCCCTTCCCCCGGCTCCTTTCCCCTCCCCCCTTCCCCCGTCTCCTTTCCCCTGCCCCCCTTCCCCGTCTCCTTTCCCCTGCCCCCCTTCCCCCGTCTCCTTTCCCCTCCCCCCCTTCCCCCGGCTCCTTTCCCCTGCCCCCCTTCCCCCGGCTCCTTTCCCCTCCCCCCTTCCCCTCGGCTCCTTTCCCCTGCCCCCCTTCCCCCGGCTCCTTTCCCCTCCCCCCTTCCCCCGTCTCCTTTCCCCTGCCCCCCTTCCCCCGGCTCCTTTCCCCTTCCCCCGGCTCCCTTCCCCTCCCCCCCTTCCCCCGGCTCCTTTCCCCCTTCCCCCGGCTCCTTTCCCCTGCCCCCCTTCCCCCGGCTCCTTTCCCCCTCCCCCCTTCCCCCCGGCTCCTTTCCCCTCCCCCCTTCCCCCGGCTCCTTTCCCCTGCCCCCCTTCCCCTGGCTCCTTTCCACTCCCCCCTTCCCCTGGCTCCTTTCCCCTGCCCCCCTTCCCCCGGCTCCTTTCCCCTGCCCCCCTTCCCCCGGCTCCTTTCCCCCTCCCCCCTTCCCCCCGGCTCCTTTCCCCTGCCCCCCTTCCCCCGGCTCCTTTCCCCTCCCCCCTTCCCCCGGCTCCTTTCCACTGCCCCCCTTCCCCCGTCTCCTTTCCCCTGCCCCCCTTCCCCCGGCTCCTTTCCCCTGCCCCCCTTCCCCCAGCTCCTTTCCCCTGCCCCCCTTCCCCCGGCTCCTTTCCCCTGCCCCCCTTCCCCCGGCTCCTTTCCCCCTTCCCCCGGCTCCTTTCCCCTGCCGCCCTTCCCCCGGCTCCTTTCCCCTGCCGCCCTTCCCCCGGCTCCTTTCCCCCTCCCCCCTTCCCCCCGGCTCCTTTCCCCTGCCCCCCTTCCCCCGGCTCCTTTCCCCTGCCCCCCTTCCCCCGGCTCCTTTCCCCTGCCCCCCTTCCCCCGGCTCCTTTCCCCTCCCCCCTTCCCCCGGCTCCTTTCCCCTGCCCCCCTTCCCCCGGCTCCTTTCCCCTGCCCCCTTCCCCCGGCTCCTTTCCCCTCCCCCCTTCCCCCGGCTCCTTTCCCCTGCCCCCCCTTCCCCCGGCTCCTTTCCCCTGCCCCCCTTCCCCCGCTCCTTTCCCCTGCCCCCCCTTCCCCCGGCTCCTTTCCCCTGCCCCCTTCCCCCGGCTCCTTTCCCCCTCCCCCCTTCCCCCGGCTCCTTTCCCCCTGCCCCCCTTCCCCCGGCTCCTTTCCCCCTCCCCCCTTCCCCCGGCTCCTTTCCCCCTGCCCCCCTTCCCCCGGCTCCTTTCCCCTGCCCCCCTTCCCCCGGCTCCTTTCCCCTGCCCCCTTCCCCCGGCTCCTTTCCCCTGCCCCCTTCCCCCGTCTCCTTTCCCCTCCCCCCTTCCCCCGGCTCCTTTCCCCTCCCCCCTTCCCCCGGCTCCTTTCCCCTGCCCCCCTTCCCCCGGCTCCTTTCCCCCTGCCCCCCTTCCCCCGGCTCCTTTCCCCTCCCCCCTTCCCCCGGCTCCTTTCCCCTGCCCCCCTTCCCCCGGCTCCTTTCCCCTTCCCCCCTTCCCCCGGCTCCTTTCCCCTCCCCCCTTCCCCCGGCTCCTTTCCCCTGCCCCCCTTCCCCCGGCTCCTTTCCCCTGCCCCCCTTCCCCCGGCTCCTTTCCCCCTGCCCCCCTTCCCCCGGCTCCTTTCCCCTCCCCCCCTTCCCCCGTCTCCTTTCCCCTGCCCCCCTTCCCCCGGCTCCTTTCCCCTGCCCCCCTTCCCCCGGCTCCTTTCCCCTGCCCCCCTTCCCCCGGCTCCTTTCCCCCTTCCCCCCGGCTCCTTTCCCCTGCCCCCCTTCCCCCGGCTCCTTTCCCCCTGCCCCCCTTCCCCCGTCTCCTTTCCCCTGCCCCCCTTCCCCCGTCTCCTTTCCCCTGCCCCCCTTCCCCCCGTCTCCTTTCCCCCTCCCCCCTTCCCCCCGGCTCCTTTCCCCTGCCCCCCTTCCCTCGTCTCCTTTCCCCTGCCCCCCTTCCCTCGTCTCCTTTCCCCTCCCCCCTTCCCCCGGCTTCTTTCCCCTGCCGCCCTTCCCCCGGCTCCTTTCCCCTGCCCCCCTTCCCCCGGCTCCTTTCCCCCTTCCCCCGGCTCCTTTCCCCTGCCCCCCTTCCCCCGGCTCCTTTCCCCTGCCGCCCTTCCCCCGGCTCCTTTCCCCCTGCCCCCCTTCCCCCGGCTCCTTTCCCCTGCCCCCCTTCCCCCGGCTCCTTTCCCCTCCCCCTTTCCTCCAGCTCCTTTCCACTGCCCCCCTTCCCCCAGCTCCTTTCCACTGCCCCCCTTCCCCCGTCTCCTTTCCCCTGCCCCCCTTCCCCCGGCTCCTTTCCGCTGCCCCCCTTCCCCCGGCTCCTTTCCCCCTTCCCCCGGCTCCTTTCCCCCCTTCCCCCGGCTCCTTTCCCCTCCCCCCTTCCCCCGGCTCCTTTCCCCTCCCCCCTTCCCCCGGCTCCTTTCCCCTCCCCCCTTCCCCCGGCTCCTTTCCCCTCCCCCCTTCCCCAGCTCCTTTCCCCCTCCCCCCTTCCCCCGGCTCCTTTCCCCTCCCCCCTTCCCCCGGCTCCTTTCCCCTCCCCCCTTCCCCCGGCTCCTTTCCCCTCCCCCCTTCCCCCGGCTCCTTTCCCCTCCCCCTTCCCCCGGCTCCTTTCCCCTGCCCCCCCTCCCCCGGCTCCTTTCCCCTGCCCCCCCCTTCCCCCGGCTCCTTTCCCCTCCCCCCTTCCCCCGGCTCCTTTCCCCTCCCCCCTTCCCCCGGCTCCTTTCCCCTGCCCCCCTTCCCCCGGCTCCTTTCCCCCTGCCTCCCTTCCCCCGGCTCCTTTCCCCTGCCCCCCTTCCCCCGGCTCCTTTCCCCTGCCCCCCTTCCCCCGGCTCCTTTCCCCTGCCCCCCTTCCCCCCGGCTCCTTTCCCCTGCACCCCTTCCCCCGTCTCCTTTCCCCTCCCCCCTTCCCCGGCTCCTTTCCCCTGCCCCCCTTCCCCCGGCTCCTTTCCCCTGCCCCCCTTCCCCCGGCTCCTTTCCCCTGCCCCCCCTTCCCCCAGCTCCTTTCCCCTGCCCCCCTTCCCCCGGCTCCTTTCCCCTGCCCCCCCTTCCCCCGGCTCCTTTCCCCTGCCCCCCTTCCCCCGGCTCCTTTCCCCTGCCCCCCTTCCCCCGGCTCCTTTCCCCCTGCCCCCCTTCCCCCGGCTCCTTTCCCCTGCCCCCCTTCCCCCGGCTCCTTTCCCCCTGCCCCCCTTCCCCCGGCTCCTTTCCCCTGCCCCCCTTCCCCCGGCTCCTTTCCCCTGCCCCCCTTCCCCCGGCTCCTTTCCCCTGCCCCCCTTCCCCCCGGCTCCTTTCCCCTGCCCCCCTTCCCCCCGGCTCCTTTCCCCTGCCCCCCTTCCCCCGGCTCCTTTCCCCTCCCCCCTTCCCCCGGCTCCTTTCCCCTGCCCCCCTTCACCCGGCTCCTTTCCCCTGCCCCCCTTCCCCCGGCTCCTTTCCCCTCCCCCCTTCCCCCGGCTCCTTTCCCCTGCCCCCCTTCCCCCGGCTCCTTTCCCCTGCCCCCCTTCCCCCGGCTCCTTTCCCCTCCCCCCTTCCCCCGGCTCCTTTCCCCTGCCCCCCTTCCCCCGGCTCCTTTCCCCTGCCCCCCTTCCCCCGGCTCCTTTCCCCTGCCCCCCTTCCCCCGGCTCCTTTCCCCTGCCCCCCTTCCCCCGGCTCCTTTCCCCCTGCCCCCCTTCCCCCGGCTCCTTTCCCCTGCCCCCCTTCCCCCGGCTCCTTTCCCCTGCCCCCCTTCCCCCGGCTCCTTTCCCCTGCCCCCCTTCCCCCGGCTCCTTTCCCCTGCCCCCCTTCCCCCGGCTCCTTTCCCCTGCCCCCCTTCCCCCGGCTCCTTTCCCCTGCCCCCCCTTCCCCCGGCTCCTTTCCCCCTGCCCCCCTTCCCCCGGCTCCCTTCCCCTCCCCCCTTCCCCCGGCTCCTTTCCCCTGCCCCCCTCCCCCCGGCTCCTTTCCCCTGCCCCCCTTCCCCCGGCTCCTTTCCCCTGCCCCCCTTCCCCCGGCTCCTTTCCCCTCCCCCCTTCCCCCATCTCCTTTCCCCTCCCCCCTTCCCCCGGCTCCTTTCCCCCTGCCCCCTTCCCCCGGCTCCTTCCCCCTGCCCCCCTTCCCCCGGCTCCTGTCCCCCTGCCCCCCTTCCCCCGGCTCCTTTCCCCTGCCCCCCTTCCCCCCGGCTCCTTTCCCCTCCCCCCTTCCCCCGGCTCCTTTCCCCTCCCCCCTTCCCCTCGGCTCCTTTCCCCTCCCCCCTTCCCCCGGCTCCTTTCCCCTCCCCCCTTCCCCCGGCTCCTTTCCCCTGCCGCCCTTCCCCCGGCTCCTTTACCCTCCCCCCTTCCCCTCGGCTCCTTTCCCCTGCCCCCCCTCCCCCGGCTCCTTTCCCCCTTCCCCCGGCTCCTTTCCCCTCCCCCCTTCCCCCGGCTCCTTTCCCCTGCCGCCCTTCCCCCGGCTCCTTTACCCTCCCCCCTTCCCCTCGGCTCCTTTCCCCTGCCCCCCCTCCCCCGGCTCCTTTCCCCCTTCCCCCGGCTCCTTTCCCCTGCCCCCCTTCCCCCGGCTCCTTTCCCCTCCCCCCTTCCCCCCGGCTCCTTTCCCCTCCCCCCTTCCCCCGGCTCCTTTCCCCTCCCCCCTTCCCCCGGCTCCTTTCCCCTGCCCCCCTTCCCCCGGCTCCTTTCCCCTGCCCCCCTTCCCCCGGCTCCTTTCCCCTTCCCCCGGCTCCTTTCCCCTCCCCCCTTCCCCCCGGCTCCTTTCCCCTCCCCCCTTCCCCCGGCTCCTTTCCCCCTCCCCCCTTCCCCCGGCTCCTTTCCCCTGCCCCCCTTCCCCCAGCTCCTTTCCCCTGCCGCCCTTCCCCCCGGCTCCTTTCCCCCTCCCCCCTTCCCCCGGCTCCTTTCCCCCTCCCCCCTTCCCCCAGCTCCTTTCCCCTGCCGCCCTTCCCCCGGCTCCTTTCCCCTGCCCCCCCTTCCCCCGGCTCCTTTCCCCTGCCCCCCTTCCCCCGGCTCCTTTCCCCCTCCCCCCTTCCCCCGGCTCCTTTCCCCCTCCCCCCTTCCCCCGGCTCCTTTCCCCCTCCCCCCTTCCCCCGGCTCCTTTCCCCTGCCCCCCTTCCCCCGGCTCCTTTCCCCTCCCCCCTTCCCCCGGCTCCTTTCCCCCTGCCCCCCTTCCCCCGGCTCCTTTCCCCTCCCCCCTTCCCCCGGCTCCTTTCCCCTGCCCCCCCTTCCCCCGGCTCCTTTCCCCTCCCCCCTTCCCCCGGCTCCTTTCCCCTGCCCCCCTTCCCCCGGCTCCTTTCCCCTCCCCCCTTCCCCCGGCTCCTTTCCCCTGCCCCCCTTCCCCCGGCTCCTTTCCCCTGCCGCCCTTCCCCCGGCTCCTTTCCCCTGCCCCCCTTCCCCCGGCTGCTTTCCCCTGCCCCCCTTCCCCCGGCTCCTTTCCCCCTCCCCCCTTCCCCCCGGCTCCTTTCCCCTGCCCCCCTTCCCCGGCTCCTTTCCCCCTGCCCCCCTTCCCCCGGCTCCTTTCCCCTGCCCCCCTTCCCCCGGCTCCTTTCCCCTCCCCCCTTCCCCCGGCTCCTTTCCCCTTCCCCCGGCTCCTTTCCCCTGCCCCCCTTCCCCCGGCTCCTTTCCCCCTTCCCCCGGCTCCTTTCCCCTGCCCCCCTTCCCCCGGCTCCTTTCCCCCTTCCCCCGGCTCCTTTCCCCTGCCCCCCTTCCCCCGGCTCCTTTCCCCTGCCCCCCTTCCCCCGGCTCCTTTCCCCTTCCCCCGGCTCCTTTCCCCTGCCCCCCTTCCCCCGGCTCCTTTCCCCTCCCCCCTTCCCCCGGCTCCTTTCCCCTCCCCCCTTCCCCCGGCTCCTTTCCCCTCCCCCCTTCCCCCGGCTCCTTTCCCCCTGCCCCCCTTCCCCCGGCTCCTTTCCCCTCCCCCCTTCCCCCGGCTCCTTTCCCCTCCCCCCTTCCCCCGGCTCCTTTCCCCTCCCCCCTTCCCCCGGCTCCTTTCCCCTCCCCCCTTCCCCCGGCTCCTTTCCCCCTGCCCCCCTTCCCCCGGCTCCTTTCCCCTCCCCCCTTCCCCCGGCTCCTTTCCCCTCCCCCCCTTCCCCCGGCTCCTTTCCCCTCCCCCCTTCCCCCGGCTCCTTCCCCTTCCCCCGCTCCTTCCCCCCGGCTCCTTTCCCCTTCCCCCGTCTCCTTTCCCCTGCCCCCCTTCCCCCGGCTCCTTTCCCCTCCCCCTTCCCCCGGCTCCTTTCCCCCTGCCCCCCTTCCCCCGGCTCCTTTCCCCTCCCCCCTTCCCCCGGCTCCTTTCCCCTGCCCCCCCTTCCCCCGGCTCCTTTCCCCCTGCCCCCCTTCCCCCGGCTCCTTTCCCCTCCCCCCTTCCCCCGTCTCCTTTCCCCTGCCCCCCTTCCCCCGGCTCCTTTCCCCTGCCCCCCTTCCCCCGGCTCCTTTCCCCTGCCCCCCTTCCCCCGGCTCCTTTCCCCCTTCCCCCCCGGCTCCTTTCCCCTGCCCCCCTTCCCCCGGCTCCTTTCCCCCTGCCCCCCTTCCCCCGTCTCCTTTCCCCTGCCCCCCTTCCCCCGTCTCCTTTCCCCTGCCCCCCTTCCCCCGTCTCCTTTCCCCCTCCCCCCTTCCCCCCGGCTCCTTTCCCCTGCCCCCCTTCCCTCGTCTCCTTTCCCCTGCCCCCCTTCCCTCGTCTCCTTTCCCCTCCCCCCTTCCCCCGGCTTCTTTCCCCTGCCGCCCTTTCCCCCGGCTCCTTTCCCCTGCCCCCCTTCCCCCGGCTCCTTTCCCCCTTCCCCCGG